>NC_064640.1:891756768-892059353 GCF_023864345.2 Schistocerca serialis cubense
TTCGAAGCACATTGACAAGCCTAACAGTGTTCACCAGCCCCACTGTCCCGTTCACGAGTGGAGGCACATTGCCAGCTACAGAGAAAGCTGACTTCTGACTGACCTCTACCTCAGTGACACAGCTGGTCGTACGTTGTGCTTTCCTAGAGTCAAGACAGCGCTGAGAAAGACTTCCCTCTATGGAAAAAAAACACAAACTATGAAAACCGTTAGGTTGATTCAGAACTGTTTTCGTGTAATTTATTGGAACTAGCTTCTTGAGTTGCCAAGGGGCAGGAAATGCTGGAGTGACGTAATCTAACACGCGCGGCCGGTATAGTCCGTAGCGTCGCTGCTGCTCATGTGCACTGCTGAGTCTTTTCCGTTTTTGTCTTTAGATGTGTAGGAAGTAGGTAACACCACAGAAATCGCCACTAGTGACACGAACTCAAAGCAGAAAACTCTTGCACAAAATAGAAACAAAAAGGTCTTACTATATTTTTTCAAAAGGCTTATGTCTTGAGCAGAAAAAGTACGTCAGTTAATTGTACTAATGACATTCCTCTAACTTCCGGTATGGATGCATTGCTGAACATGACAATGCTCCATATTACACATTTCAGACGGAAAGTATCCGGACACACCTAGGTAATGTGGGTCTGAGCATTAGATGGCACGAGAGGAGGACAAACCAATATAAACTGTAAAGAAATGGGACGGAAATCGGTGGAAGTAATGTAGTACATGTACTCACAAACAAATGATTACTGTTTCAAAAACGTTGGACGCTTTATTCAGCAGAAAGACCTTCAGAGACTGAGCAAGTCAGTAACGCGTTGGTCTACATCTGGGCCTTATGAAAGCAGTTATTCGTCTTGGCATTGACTAACAGAATTGTTGAATGTCCTCCTGAGGGATATCGCGACAAATTATGTACAATTGGTGCGTTACAGCGCCAAAACCCCGAGCTGGGTTGGAGGGCATTGCCCATAATGCTCCAGACTTTCTTAACTGGTGGAGAGATTAGGCGACCTTGCCGGCAAAGGTAAGGTTTGGCAAGCGTGAAGACAGGGAGTAGAAACTCTCACCGTGTGTGGGCATTAGCTTACTGAAAAGTAAGCCCAGGTTCACTTGCAATGAAGAGCAACAAAACGGGGCGTACTATATCGTCGACGTACCGCTTTGTTCTAAGATTGCTACAGATAACAACTGAAGATCTCAAGCTGTGAAATGAATGGCACACCAGAGCGTCACTCACGGTTGTCGGACAGCACGGTGGGCGACAATCTGATTGGTATCTCACCACTGTCCGTGGCGTCTCCAGACACGTCTCCGGCCTGTAATCTCATTGACTGGAGTAGAGTTGTCTTCAGTGATGAGTCCCGCTTCGAAAGGAGTCTTGCTGACCTGCGAAGACGTGTTTGGAGATGTCCCAGCTGCAGTGACCAGCGGGATACCGACCTGACTGTCTCCCGTCTTACAGCCTGACAACCAGGGATGATGGTCTCTTCATAGCTGGACCCCTTCGGTTGTCATCCGTGGCAGTCTTAAGCACAGCGGTACGTCGACGATATTCTACCCCCCGTTTTGTTGCTCTTCATGGCAGGTGAACATGGGCTTACATTTGAGGAGGCTAACGCCCACCAGCACGTGGCGAGAGTTTCTACTACTCGTCTTTATACTTACCGAACCCTACTAAATTCCGTCCCATTCCGATAATTCCTTCAAGTTGTGTCGTTTTTCTGTCTTAGAGTGTAAAATGAGGCGGGGATTATTGTATTGTCAATAGAGAAGCACAAACAGCAGAATGGGTTGGTCAGGAGAGTTCAGTGACTTCGAACATCGACTACTCATTGAGTGTGACTTGAGTAACGAATCAATCAGGGACATTTCGTACACGCTAAAGCTGCCCATCTCGATGTACTGTGAAGTTGAAAGTTAGGGAACAGGCACAACTAAACCGAGACCAGGTAGACTTAATTCCTTGACGGACTGTGATCGTTAAACGTTATGGAAGGTAGTTGTAAAAAAAAAAAAAAAAAAAAAAAAAAAAAAACTAATCAACTAATGCAGTCAGTGGAAGAAACCACTCGTCAGTCCAAAAATGCTATCACCAGTCCAACTGGCACAGTTACTGTTTGTTAGGAGTTAAAAAGAATGTGGTACAATGGTCAGGCAGCTTCTCATAAGCCACTCATTCCTGTAATTAATGCCAAGCAGTGTCTGAGCGTTAAGAGTGATGCCACTGGACAATGGATGGTGGGAAATCAGTAATTTGATGTCACGAATCACGCTGTATGCGAGAACCCGACGAAAGGGTTTGGGTTTGCGAATGCCTAGAGAACCTTACCTGATGTGTGGTGTGAGAGTGAAGTATGGAGGATTTGATGTTACGGTGTGGGACTGTTTTTCGTGGTTATGGGATTGGTCTCCCTTTTGGGCCTAAGAAAAACGTAAAGGCGGAAGGATATGAAAGCATTTAACAGCACTGTGTACTGCGTACAGTATTGGAACCGTTCGGAGGCGATGATTGTTGGTATCAGCATGACAATGCACCCTGTCATAAAGCAGCATCTGTGAAACAATGGTTTATGGACACAACCTTCCCGAAATGGACTGCTCTGCCTATAGTTCCGAGATCACTGGAACTGCGGGAAGTTCCACGGGACTGGAAGAAGGCCCAGGTCATATCAATCTATAAACAGGATAGAAAATCTGATGCAACAATTACCGGCCAATTTCACTGCCATCGATTTGTTGTAGAATCATGGAACATATTTTGTGTTCAGACAGAATGACTTTTCTAGACTCTGAGAAGCTCATCTGCAGAAACCAGTACGGTTTTAGAAAACAGCGCTCATGCGAGACACAGCTGGCCATCTTTCGCATGATATACAACAGGCTCTAGGTACCGGCTCCCAGGTTGATGCCATATTTATCGACTTTCGAAAGGCTTTCGACTCAGTTCCACACTGTCGCTTGCTACAAAAAATGCGCGCTTACGGTCTATCCGATCACATATGCGATAGGACTGATTGCCGATGATTCTGCAGTCTACAGGAAAGCAGTATCATACGACAGTTGTGAACAAATCAATGAGGATTTGCAGAAAATAAATGCGTGGTGTAATGACTGGTAGTTATCTCTCAATAGTAGTAAGTGTAACCTACTGCGTATAACTAGGCGAAAATCCCCATTAATGTACGGGTACAAAATAAATGCCCAGTCTTTGGAAGCGGTAACGTCCGTCAAGTATCTGGGTATGACTATTCGAAATGATCTCAAATGAAATGATCGGATTACATAAGTAACGGGTAAGGCGAACTCTAGATTGCGGTTTATTGGAAGAATCTTGAAGTGATGCAGTCCTTCAACAAAGGAAATAGCTTACAATACGTTATTTCGTCCAGCCTTGGAGTATTGTTCATCTGTATGGGACCCTTACCAGTTGGGTCTGATTCAAGAGATTGAGAAGGTCCAAAGAAGAGCTGCAAGATTCGTGATTGGTAAGTTTAGCCATCGCGAGAGCGTTACAAATTTCATAGAGAGTTTGAAGTGGGACACACTTGCAGATAGACGGCTCGCTAAACGGAAGGGGCTGCTCACTAATTTCCGAAATCCAATCTTCACCGAGGATGTAGAGCATATATTATTACCACCAGCTTTCAAATCGCGCAATGATCACCATTCAAAGATAAGAGCTCGTACTGAGGCGTTCAGACAGTCGTTTTTGCCTCTCGCGATCCGCGAGTGGAACAGAAGGGAGGAAATATGACTTTGGCGCGAATTGTGCCCTCCGCCACACACCGCCTGGTGGCTAGCGGAGTATATATGTAGATGTAGATGTAGGCTTGAAGCTAATGGGACACCAATGGAATGAGTTAAAACGTTCCTTTTGCTCCAGGCCCCAGTGTCCAACATCACTACGTTTTCTAGTGTTGGACCTTGGGGAACAGAGGACTGCCATTCCTTACAGACGTTGACTCACTTCACTGAAAGTGTCCCCAGCAGAGCTGAAGCAGTTATAAGGACGAAGGGCGGACACACCCCGTAATGACCCCTAATAATACTTTCGGTCAGTTAGTGTTTATCAGCAACAAATATCTGCAAGTCTTTAGTTGAAAACTTCTATATGCCTGAAATTAGACTGAATAAAACCTAAGTTCTCTGCTGATTCTACACAAGGATTTTCAAACTGTATACTAGATGATAGCTTACACCGTCTGAGATATCACAGATTATTCCCCTTAACATCAGATCTATCTTGCGTCCGGTTTGTTTATTTCGAAGTTCATTTTACACCTTATCAGCTGTAACCTGTTATGTGAATCAATATCTGTACGTTATGCAGTCTAAAACCGGTTTTGTTTTTAGTGAGAATCTAATAGTAAGTACGAAAAATTTTAACACGTCCTGTTTTACGCAGCCATGGAATATAAATTGAGCTAATAGCATGCGAACAAGTACGAACAACAATAATTGTTTATTATCTTGGTACTAACAGAAATTACAATTTTTAATTTATGAAATCGTTCTCATAATCGTTGGCTTCAGCAGTGAGTCCCATAAGTAACAAACCACTGCTTTTTACTCAAAGAAATAATTAATATATGCAGTGTTAGCTGTTTGCGTGTATTAAGAACTTGACTGAAAAAATAAATATTTTTTTCTTTTTTGCATTGAACAAGAATTTATTATATGAATTTATTGTATGAATTTATTTGCATTCCTTAATAAGAGAGTTATGTTTTCAAGGAAAGAAAAAATTCTTTCACAGTGACCTTATTTTTCTTCATACCGTCTACTCTTGCTCCTAAGACACAAGAAAGCTCCTGACACTGTGTATCTGGTATGTAGCGCACTACCTTACGAATGAAAATGATTAATTTTGAAAATTTGCAGCTTATTTTGCACGAATTACTTGACAGCACAAACAAGTCGAATATATTCAACATAATTCCAATCTGAAAGTTTTCACATCGTGAACTTTGATGAACCTTTTGATACACTCATTATAACTTGATTATTTACTTGTATGATCTCATATTCATCATTTAAATGTGCCTGAAATCATTTCCGCGATTACATTCTGTCAGTCTGAAGGATTCGCTCAGTAGTGGCAATTTTAAAACTCACGAAAGCTCGCACTTAGAGCAAGCAGTGACTCCAACCTCCAACATCCACGTAACGAAACACAACAGTTTGTAAATATGTGTTATTTACTATAAGGAAGACAGCATTTCCCTCAAGTAGGAAACCATCAGTCAAGCAAATCATGAGTTATTTACAAAATCTCAAGGAGCTGTGTAGACAAATAGTTCTTTAGTGATCTTAATAAATCAACAAGTAGGTCAATTTTCCTTGACAGTTGGATTAAGACTTAGAAGTGAAAAAGTAAACATCAGATTATTTTGAGATACTTTTTGCGTAACAAAAGTGAAGGTATTATCCCTTCAGTATGATTTCCTTGCTGACAATTTCCTTGTGCGTTTAAAGATATTGCAAAACATCATTAACTATTTAAAGTACCTGTCAAGTTATGTGTATTACAACTTCAGTCAAATTTGGTTCTAGCTTCTACGGTAAACGAAGACCGTATCACGGTTTTGCTGCTGCAACCTAGAAGTGAGACTGATTTGATGCACCAAATAGAAAGTCTACCTATGACCTTTGGCATCTATATTTCTGCGAAAGAAACGATCTGAAGCGACGCAAAGATAAATTAATACTGAATGGGAGAAGTGCGTTCTGTCGGCCAGACTTTGGGCTGCGAGTGTGGCTTACCTGCAGAGCGGCGCGAGCAAGGCGTCTGGCCGCGGCTGCTGCTGCCTGCGGACTCCACCCCTTCGCCGGCGCTGCCGCGCCCTCAGTAGCCGTCCGCACCGGCCGTAACCATGGAGACAGCCTACTGCTCCACCCACGCTCTCCCCTCTGGCCGAGGCCAGGCGCTTGCGCTTCGTGCCAGCCATAACAGAAGTACTGATTGCTCTCGTTCGTCCCTCCGACACATCCGGCCCCAGTGAAAAATTGTAGGAAACCGGGAGCACCATTAGGCTGTAACAAGCCTAGAGCAGAGCAGTGATAGAACAGTATCAGGTTCTAGATACTTCTGCCGGTTCACATGATAGCTGTTGCTCCCCAAACATAACTGCTGGCAACCTTACTTTCGTAGTGTAACTAATCCATATAATCAGGTTTTGGTAAGGTATGTCTCTACTAAATATTTTTTTCTGGGGATTGACACCAATTAACTGCGTTGCTGTCATACGTTTCCGAAATAACACCGAAAACGATATTTTGTGTATAGAAGTCTATTTGTACGAAGTTCTTTCTGAGTGGTGAAGGAGGATACTTAGCGTGGAAGTATGTAATACACATGGTGGTCCATTGATCGTGACCGGGACAAATATTTCACGAAATAAGCGTCAAACGAAAAAACTACGAAGTACGAAACTTGTCTAGCTTGAAGGGGGAAACCAGATGGAGCTATGGTTGGCCCCCTAGATGGCAGGTCAAACGGATATCAACTGCGTTTGATAAAATAGGAACACCCATTTTTTATTAAATATTCGTGTAGTACGCAAAGAAATATGAATGTTTTAGTTGGACCACTTTTTTCGCTTTTTGATAGATGGCGCTGTAATAGTCACAAACATACGGCTCACAATTTTAGACGAACAGTTGGTAACAGGTAGGTTTTTTAAATTAAAATACAGAACGTAGGTACGTTTGAACATTTTATTTCGGTTGTTCCAATGTGATACATGTACCTTTGTGAAATTATCATTTCTGAGAACGCATGCTGTTACAGCGTGATTACCTGTAAATACCACATTAATGCAATAAATGCTCAAAATGATGTCCGTCAGCCTCAATGCATTTGGTAATACGTGTAACGACATTCATCTCAATAGCCAGTAGTTCGCCTTCCTTAATGTTCGCACATGCATTGACAATGCGCTGACGCATGTTGTCAGGCATTGTCGGTGGATCACGACAGCAAATATCCTTCAACTTTCCCCACAGAAAGAAATCCGAGGACGTCAAATCCGGTGAACGTGCAGGCCATGGTATGGTGTTTCGACGACCAGTCCACCTGTCATGAAATATGCTATTCAATACCGCTTCAACCGCACGCGAGCTATGTGCCGGACATCCATCATGTTGGAAGTACATCACCATTCTGTCATGCAGTGAAACATCTTGTAGTAACATCGGTAGAACATTACGTGGGAAATCAGCATACATTGCACCGTTTAGATTGCCATCGATAAAATGGGGGCCAATTATCCTTCCTCCCTTATTGCCGCACCATACATTAACCCGCCAAGGCAGCTGATGTCCCACTTGTCGCAACCATCGTGGATTTTCCGTTGCCCAGTAGTGCATATTATGCCGGTTTACGTTACCGCTGTTGGTGAATGACGCTTCGTCGCTAAATAGAACGCGTGCAGAAAACCTGTCATCGTCCCATAATTTCTCTTGTGTCCAGTGGCACAAATGTACACGACGTTCAAAGTCGTCGCCATGCAATTTCTGGTGCATAGAAATATGATACGAGTCAAATCGATGTTGTGTAGCATTCTCAACATCGACGTTTTTGAGATTCCCGATTCTCGAGCAATTTGTCTGCTACTGATGTGCGGATTAGCCGCGAAAGCAGCTAAAACACCTACTTGGGCATCATCATTTGTTGCAGGTCGTGGTTGACGTTTCACATGTGGCTGAACACTTCCTGCTTCCTTAAATAACGTAGCTATCCGGCGAAGGTCCGGACACTTGGATGATGTCGTCCAGGATACCGAGCAGCATACATAGCACACGCCCGTGGGCATTTTGGTCACAATAGCCATACATCAACACGATGTCGACCTTTACGCAATTGGTCAACGGTCCATTTTAACACGAGTAATGTATCACGAAGCAAATACCGTCCGCACTGGCGGAATGTTACGCGATACCACGTACTTATACGTTTGTGACTATTACAGCGCCATCTATCACAAAGCGATAAAAGTGGTCCAACTAAAACATTCATATTTATTTACGTACTACACGAATATGTAATAAAAATGGAGGTTCCTATTTAAAAAAAACGCTGTTGATATCCGTTTGACCCATGGCAGCGCCATCTAGCGGGCCAACCATAGCGCCGTCTGGTTTCCCCCTTCAAGCTAGATGACTTTCGTTCTTTGTAGTTTTTTCGCCTGATGTTTATTTCGTGAGATATTTGGCCCGGTCACTATCAGTGATGTGTAACCAATGGCACCCCATACCATCTCGCCGCATGATACGCCAGTATGGCGATGACGGATACACGCTTCCAATGTGCGTTCACCGCGATGTCGCCAAACACGCGTGCGACCATCATGATGCTGTAAACAGAACCTCGAGTCATCCGAGAAAATGACGTTTTGCCATTCGTGCACCCATGTTCGTCGTAGAGCACACAATCGCAGGCGCTCCTGACTGTGATGCAGCGTCTAGGGTAACCGCAACATGGTCTCCGAGCTGATAGTCGATGCTGCTGCAAACGTCGTCGAACTGTCCGTGCAGACGGTTGTTGTGTTGCAAACTTCCCCATCTGTTGAGTCAGGGATTGAGACGTGGCTGTACGATCCGTTACAGCCATGCGGATAAGATGCCTGTCATTTCGACTCCGCCGGACAGTGTGGCCGTTCGGTTCTAGGGGCGACAGTCTGGAACCGCGTGACCGCTACGGTCGCAGGCTCGAATGTGTGTGATGTCCTTAGGTTAGTTCGGTTTAAGTAGTTCTAAGTTCTAGGGGAATGATGACCACAGATGTTAAGTCCCATAGTGCTCAGAGCCATTTATTTATTTTTTTCCTCATGTCAGCACGTTGTAGGTGTCGCCACCGGCGCCAACCTTGTGTGAATGCTCTGAAAAGCTAATCATTTGCATATCACAGCATCTTCTTCCTGTCGGTTAAATTTCGGGGGACTGATGACCTTCGCTGTTTAGTCCCCCTTAAACATACCAACAACCACCATCGGTTAAATTTCGCGTCTGTACCACGTCATCTTCGTGGTGCAGCAATTTTAATGGCCAGTAGTGCATAAGTGACATACCCTCCAGTATTACGGGTAACTCTATAATATTTCTTTTTGCTGATTACACTAGCTTGGTAGTAAAGGATGTTGTGTGCAACATTGGGTCGGTTTCAAATAGTGCACTACATGACCTAAGTTCATGGCTTGTAGAAAATAAACTAAACCAAATTACAGTAAGACTCAGTTTTTACAGTTTCTAACACACAATTCAAAAAAACTTGACGCTTTAATTTCACAGAACGAGCATTTGATTAGTGAAACTGAACAGTTCAAATTTCTTGGTGTTCAGATAGATAGTAAGCTGTCGTGGAAAGCCCACGTCCTGGATCTTGTTCAAAGATTTAATACTGCCATTTTTACTATTCGAATGGTATCAGAAGTGAGTGATCGTTCGACACGAAAATTAGTGTTCTTTGCTTATTTTCATTCGTTTATGTCGTATGGTAATATATTTTGGGGTATCTCTTCCCATTCTAAAAGGAAATTTTTGGCTCAGAAACGGGCGGTTCAGGCAGTAAGTGGTGTAAGTTCACGAACCTTTTGTCGACCACTCTTCATGAGTCTGGGTATTTTGACATCGGCCTCTCAATATATATATACTCCTTACTGTCATTTCTTTTAACAATATTAGCTTATTCCCAAGAATAAGCAGCTTCCATTCGGTTAATATTCGGCAGAAATCAAACGTGCATTCGGATCGGACTTCCATAACTCTTGTGCAAAAAGGTGTGCATTATACTGCTGCATCCATTTTCAATAAACTACGACTCGAATTCAAAAATCTTAGCAACAATCCACGCGCTTTCAAATCGAAACTGAAGAGTTTCCTCATGGGTCACGCCTTCTATTCTGTCGAGGAGTTCCTTGAAAAATTAAGCTGATTCTTATTGTATTGATGATTGCGTTTACTTAAACTTATGGACTGGCCTTTTTCGGGTTCACGAACATTTATTTTTATCTGTTATTACTTTTATGTTGTAATTTAATGTACTGACACGTTCCATGACCTTGGAGATCTGCTCCTCAATTTGGTCCTACGGAACTTGACGTGTAAATAAATAAATAAATAACAAGACATGTATCCACTGACAACAATTTTGTAGACTCTTCGTCAGTAAGTTGGGAATTTTAAACTCTCCACCATGTAATGCAATTTCACTAAGTAAATTCATCTTAAAGAGTCCCTCACAACCTGAAAAGAATAGTGATGTCCACAGCTTCAACACTAAAGGAACTGAAGACTTTGATCAGTTGTTACTACAGCTGTCACTTCTTATAAAGGAACCTAATAGTGAGCCACAAAAGTCATTATTTGTTCGCTTTCTGGCATGTGAGTCTGACAAATAGCAAAGCAAATTCTATAACCAAAATAAAATTATTCCTTATGGGCAGTTGGTTTAATTATACATTGCTTGCAAGTATAGCTTAAAAAGAGCTGAATTGTAGCGTATTACTCGTTAAATGAGCAGTATTTAAGAGTAATATGGTCAGTCTTCTTAAATTTATGCTGCTCTGCTGATTAGTAATCTGTAAACGGTCAGCAAGTAGTCATATTCACAAACAGTGTGTACACTGAGTCGTTCCTCACCGTTTGTACAAAACATTGTGCAAACCTTCTGCTGGCATATCTGTAGTTTATATTCGTATTCATTCTATAAGTTTCTCGTCCACGTGACATTCTGTGTTGTGTGTGAACTGGCAGCTGCTATAGGTAATGCTGTTCTTGTACATGTAGAGTTAGTCCGTTGTTTCACTGTAAAAGTGGACTGGAAATGAATGGAAGGAAAAATAAGGAATGCCGAGAAAAAATGAATAACAATTAATTTCACACTTGACATCCCAAGCCTACCGTACTAACCGTTTTGCGAAAAGCGCGCGAGTTAGTATTTTCGAGTCAAATATGCCTGATTACGGGTAGTGGATCAACACTGTAAATGGGGAAAAGGAGACTGTTGGACTACTGCTTGTGAATGAAACAGCTCGTGAAGATAGCAATGTGACAGTTCCAGACAGTTACCCCGTATGGTATTACTTGCTAGTAAGTGAAAGTACGAGTGGCTGTAATGGTTTTATTATTGGCACGGGATGTGCTATTCAGGCACATCTCGCGGGGTTTCTTATTTGCACTCACATCGAATCTTCATGCAATATTCTATATTACAGTAGGAAGCCTGTGCTCGCCCGTTAGTAGGTCACTTACCTTTGATGCCACGTTGATCGCTACGAATAGCGTGTACCACAATTGTCTCTGATGCATATGTAAATTTCTGATGAAAATAATTGTTTAAAACTTATAATAATCGGTCGTAAGTATTATAGCTTATCTGTGAAAGATGTTAGCTATCGGCTGGTCGTTGTGGCCGAGCCGTTCTAGGCGCGTCAGTCAGGAAACCGTGCGACCGCTACGGTCGCAGGTTCGAATCCTGCCTCGGGCATGGATGTGTGTGATGTCCTTAGGTTAGTTAGGTTTAAGAAGTTCTAAGTTCTAGGGGACTGATGACCTCAGATGTTAAGTTCCACAGTGCTAAGAGCCATTTGAACCATTTTGTTAGCTTTTAATAAAACTACTGTAGTTCACATTTATGTCTAAATTGTAATAAGACGAATTTGTGAAAGATTATTGTATAAATTTTTTTAAAAAAACTTATTTCTGAAAAGGTAAATGTGTTAAATGATATTATGTCAATTTCAAAACAGGTTCATCCCGAGGGCATTAGAGTTTTATAAATGAAATGTAAAAGAGGTAGTGGTTCCAATCTCAAGTGGCATGGGAAGGCGGGATGATGTGTAGGCAGCACTGACGACAGAATCAACATTGTAGGCTTAGCGTGACAATTGGTTATGCATCAATCATTGCCTAATTAGTCTCAGATGGAGACTTCTGTTTTATAGTAGCACGGCATTTACAATTGGGCTATGTTATATATAAATCTACGCCAAAAGAAGAATATATTAAGCCCAAAAACATCAAGAGCCATGGCTCCTAATGCAAGGGTTGTGTAGTCGTCACACTGAAAAAGCATACTCGTCGCATACAGCAAAATGTTAAGAACTTTATTTAGAACTCTAATAAAAGCTTGAACCACTAAATTTTTATGCGTCTTTTTAGAAGTAATAATTTGTAACTACCATACACTAGTTCAAAGAAATTCATTTTCCTAAGATATATACCTAGACAGGATCCGAGTGAAGATAATCCTACAATTTTAAAGAACTGTAATTTTGAAAAGTTATTCTAGTAAAATATTTTGAAAGCGTTTTTTATATAATCAGTAAATGTTGTTTGTGGAGAATTAAATTTAAACGCGCCCGGGTTCCTGGGTTCGATTCCCGGCGGGGTCAGGGATTTTCTCTGCCTTGTGATGACTGGGTGTTGTGTGATGTCCTTAGGTTAGTTAGGTTTAAGTAGTTCTAAGTTCTAAGGGACTGATGACCATAGATGTTGAGTCCCATAGTGCTCAGAGCCATTTCGTTCAGCCAATTAAATTTAAAGTCTTCTGGAAGCAATTTTACTGAAGTCCACGTGTTCTTTATGAAATGAAAGAAAATATCTGATTAATGAAAATAAAAACACGATGGAAAATTGTTTATTTTAAACAAATAATCCTGCTATTTTGATAAATAACTTCGTGTGTACATATCCTGTTCATATAAAGTAAAGTAGTATACTGAAATTGGGTAGTGTAAGAGACACTATACGTCTGACTATACTGTGGTATAAAGGTTAAATTGCTCAACTCCAATGCTATAACCAAAAGAGAACTTAATCAGTTACGTTTGTCTTATCTTTTGAATGGTATTTAGTGAACATTTCATAAGAGCTGAAAGTTTTTACCATTCTCACACAAAGTAGAGTTTAAGGGCCATGTTTTGGCTGATTGTTGAGATGGTCCATAAATGAAAGAATGATAATTTCAAAGTGTGTGTTAATATTGTGTTAGTATCATAACATAGTAATTTTGATTAACTAAGTTAGAATAATAACTGGTTCTTCAAATCTCAGGTGCAGAGACTCCTCAAGGCCTATATTCCTTTGTCTACACTTGAATAATATTATCTACACAATGAATAGAGAAAGTGTTAATGTATCTGGGTGCTGTACTATAATTCCTCTGGAGCTGCCAAAGTAAGAATGAAAGTTAACTGTTGAGCTAAGCGTGAGAAACTTGTTCTGCTTTCTAAAGTACAGTAATATATATAGAAAATAGCAAATCACAATTACTCTTTAAAATAAGCCAAAGAAGGTAATTTCTTGCTCGATTAGGCTGGCGACCGTTCATAAATAGTCTTGACCAAATAAAAGTCCTGGAACGAAAAGGCTTCCGGTTTGATCCCTTATTAACTATAATACTATTCTATACAGTCATCTCCTCAGGATTTGAAATATTAATAGGCATATATTACATGGTCAAACAAAGTTTTAAAATTCCTGTAAAAGGGATAACATTAACTTAAGAAATTTAAGATTTAGAATCTACTTTGGAATAACTTTTATAGGGATTGTCATAGAAGTTACTGATCCGATTATACTGACAGAAGGCCACGTTTAGAAGAGGAAAAAGATGGCTCTGAGCACTATGGGACTTAACAGCTGTGATCATCAGTCCCCTAGAACTTAGAACTACTTAAACCTAACTAACCTAAGGACATCACACACATCCATGCCCGAGGCAGGATTCGAACCTGCGACCGTAGCAGTCGCGCGGTTCCGGACTGCGCGCCTAGAACCGCGAGACCACCGCGGCCGGTTTAGAAGAGAAGGTTACACATTGGTAGTGTTATATTTGTCTCTGTGTGACAGGACGCTTTAATGCTACACGTCGTTTTTTCGTGTGACAGTACTAATAATACTAACAACAGTTAAATGTTATAAGTTAACTAAGTCACAGCTGACAATGATTCAACTAATCGTTTAGGACGTCAAGATATTTTACACTTAATTCGACTGAATAATTAATGAAACTGTTCACAATGCCCTGGTCACTTACTGCACACGAATTTGACAGGTCCACAAAAGGAATTGTACAGTACTGTTCAAAATTGTAAACATTTATCTGCCTTGTTCGCAGATGCTCGACCGCTCCTGACGCATCTACAATCTTCCATTGCCAATTCCAGTCTCACACTTTTGTGTTTCTTCAGCTTAACGCAAACCTCTGTTTCTTGTCCCCCAGCCAATGAGAAGCCGTGAAGAGTCGCACTGTCTTATCAGCTGAAGAAATGCATCTGTTTCCGTAGCCTCAAATCCACCAGTTGCAGACGTGGTAATGTTATGTTACTTTATAAAACATTATCATATGTCTCACCAAGTTGTAAAAATATTACCTCCGGTTAAATGGCAGCTTGACCTTACGATTTGTAACACATTCATTGGTTTTGGCTGGATAGCATGTCTCCTGCAACAGCGTGATTGTTCTGGAAGATGACTCAAACATATGAAACTGACAACCTCTAAGTGTTGTGTGATCGTTTTCTCCGTAGATACCGTTTTTTCTATGTTATTTTTCTCATCCACGTGTTTCTCGTGTGAGAAGCAGCCACAAAACACGGTAAATATCGTTAATCAGCGGCACTCTGATTCATCAGGCACTAGTTTAATAATACAGCGTGTGTATGTTTGTGTTATGTGTACGGCTGGTCCGATATTCAACTGTTAATCGTCTCGAATGATTAGTTTTTGCTACTGACTATATATGGTTTGAAGTATTGTTAAGCCTACATCTAGTTTTCTTGTGTAATAATTGTATTTTGTAATGGATGTAATAGGCAAAATCTCTTACGACCGCTCCCAACAGACCGTGCCAATTTACATTGCGCATACAGTAAACGTGGGATGTGAGCTGTTGCTTCTTTCTGAGATAGTCATATACCTTGTTTTGAAGTTTCTCCATGTCTGGCCTGTATAAATACACTGACGAGAGTGGCATGTTAATTGGTAGATCCCTAATTTGCTGTAATTCTGAGCGTCTGTGTCATGAGTTCCGAAATTTTTCCTGAATTTGTTGTCTGCACAGCGACATATCTGAAGTGCCGCTTTTAAATATTTTGTTGTTGTAAATGAATATGGCACGTTTGGGACATTTTTTTGCATATGGAGGAGGGCCTCGGTACTGACTGACGATAGTATTTGCCACATATCTCGGCACAGAGATGTTATGTTACTTCATTTTAATTTAGGGAGTCATTTTGTCATTATTGGTTATTGTGAACACTACCGATACAAGACACCATTGTAAGACTAGTTACTGATGCCCTTCGTCATCGTAACTAATTATCAGCACCTTCCCTCTTTATGGTTAAAGCTACTGGTTCTCTCGCCTTTGTGCACAGCCGACGATAGTATCCGTTCGTGGCTAAAACGACGCTGGTATTATCAAAGAGAGTCTTATGTTTTTCTCGTTGCAAACCGTGTCCCAGTAGAGCTAATGTGTTTATTACTGACAATTGCTTTTGTGCCCCACTGTTCACTTTCAGTATTTTCATCTCAAAAGCCATGTACACCTGCGTACAGTTATACCGCAGTCTACACAGTGGTCACAAACAGTCTGAAAAGCTTGTGAAAGTATTTCAGGGGAGATTGTACTGCAATTATTAAAAAAATTCGATACCTTGCGCCGTTTCCGAGTTATTTAGCACAGAAGTTACCGAATCAGGCATCTGTGCGCGTAAATTGAAGGAGACTGCCAGATACAGTTAGTGTCAGTTGTTCTAATAGCGTAGATGATAGTGCACGAGACTGGTCAACCTTTGGCTCGGATTGGACCCTCACTACCCTCGCACGTCCAATTTTTTCATCGCTGCCCTGTTAGGTTTTAGGAAACCATATGAAGTAAACGTATCTGGCGGGCCGCCTGAATTTGCGAGCGCTACACATGGTTGGCTAACTTCAGTGCTAATTAACTCGTAAATGGCGCAATAAACAGAATTTTTTCTTAACAGTTATTCGTCAGTACAACCTATCCTACAATAGCCTCAGAAGCTTTTCAGACTGTTTCTGTCAAACTGTTCGTCGATGCTTCTGATGACTGGGGAGCGTCCTCGACCAGCGTTAACCATTCCTGTATGTTGCTTGGAAAAATAAAACGTAATTATATGTCACGAAGACAAAGACACAGATGAATATAACCAACGGAACCGGCCGGTGTGGCCAAGTTGTTCTAGGCATCTCAGTCCGGAACCGCGCAACCGCTACGGTGGCAGGTTCGAATCCTGCCTCGGGCATGGACGTGTGTGACGTCCTCAGGTTAGTTAGGTTACGTAGTTCTATGTTCTAGGGGACTGAGGACCTCAGATGTTAAGTCCCATAGTGCTCAGAGCCATTTTTTTGAATGACTGGACGATTAATCAACTCAGGTTCACAGAAAATAAGCGACATTGAAGGTTGGGGCAGGTGGAGAAATTGGCTGTGGCAGAGAACGGGCTGTGGGACACCGACCACGTAGTGAAATTTGCCGTCACCGAAGTTATGGTTCAAATGGCTCTGAGCACTATGGGACTTAACTGCTGAGGTCATCAGTCCCCTAGAACTTAGAACTACTTAAACCTAACTAACCTAAGGGCATAACACGCATCAATGATCGAGGCAGCATTCGAGCCTGCGACCGTAGCGCCTAGAGCCGGAAGTTCTGGCTGTAAGGAAGAACTATCACACTCGCTTATTCAGAGAAGCTATAGAAATACACGAACACGAGAACAGCTTCAACAGGAAAGGAGAAAGTCTCAAGAAGAACGGATCCTGGCTTCCCGTACTGCAGCGAACGACCATCGCAGGTAGCAATAGAACAGCACCGGAAATGACCGCGGGGAAGTCCTTGGACGTTGGCGCGCCAGGTACACACAGTTAGCGGCTGCGAGCTCGGCTCCAGTCAACCACCAGCAATGGAGGGTGAAACTTCGACAATGCCAGCCACTCGTGCTGCCAAAATGTCAAGAAAATCATCAGACGAACGTCGGAAAAATAACCCGAGACACAAGCCAACAGACTGTTTGTCATTCTACGTGCCATTATTTCACACAATGCTTTTTCAGAGCTACTGTGTTCGCGGTACTCTGCATGAGCCGAGACCTGATCCAGGTGCCAAACCATGGGAACAGTATTTCAAGTATGCTTTAGTAGATGGTGCATGGTCTTTGTGCCAAGCTGGTCTTACCTCTGGAGTTTAAAAATGTAATAGATACGAGAAGTGGTTTTTATTGACTACAGATCTACCATTTAAACACTTAATGCCTTATATCCCAGTATTAACGGCACTTCGAACAAATGCTTTCTTCTTGATATTTTGTTGAAAAATGACATTTTTGAGACTGTGGTTGTGAACAGAATACAAGCTGATTCATGCAGTGAACAAAATAGTAACCAGCCACTGTTCATAATGCTTTTTATTCATACAAATAGCGTGGTACCGTTTTCTAGCCGGAGGTTCACCCTCCGAGAGCTGCCCACGTTTATGTTGCATTAGTTGTTGAAAAGAAAACCAACAACTATTGTAAACAATAATAAATGTAATATAAACATGAACAGATGCGTGAAGATGAACCTGTCAGTTTCAAACCAGTAACAGTGCCATTTCTGTAAATAAACTGCTTGCTGTTTTCTTCTTTGCAAGAATCAACTTGTTGGCTCTTACAACCGATCAGTTTCTTGGTATGGTATTTATAAAATTATTAAAGAAATATTTATTTCTAATTTGCCTCTTTTTTGCGACTATGCGGAAAACAGCTGAAACGTCCCCTTAGAAAAATTATGAATGACTGTGCTGGTAAACTTCTACATTATTTGATTTTCAAACAGCTGAGCAAAACTCAACGTACTCAAACAGTTTTCTCTTTACTTATTCTGATCATCACTAAACTGACTCACAATATTTTTAGCCCAGCGGAATCTGACTTTCAGTAATCCCTACAAAAGAATGGCTGCGGCTAACAATAACCTGTACCTTTCATGAATCACTTACCTCACAAAAATCTTCGTTACTCGAAATCTGCAATACAGCGAGCGCCAATACTGCCACCTAAACAAACAATTCTAACTACTGAAGGCACTAACTACTGATAGGCATAGTTAGCAAATGGAAGATTTTGATAGAGAACAAACAATGTATTTACCTTAATAATCTTAAAAAGTCATTATATATATAGGGTGAGTCACCTAACGTTACCGCTGGATATATTTCGTAAACCACATCAAATACTGACGAACCGATTCCAAAGACCGAACGTGAGGAGAGGGGCTAGTGTAATTGGTTAATACAATCCATACAAAAATGCACGGAAGTATGTTTTTTAACACAAACCTAGGTTTTTTTAAATGTAACCCCGTTAGCTTTGTTAGCACATCTGAACATAT
Organism: Schistocerca serialis cubense; assembly: GCF_023864345.2. Lineage (NCBI taxonomy): Eukaryota > Metazoa > Arthropoda > Insecta > Orthoptera > Acrididae > Schistocerca > Schistocerca serialis. The sequence continues at coordinate 891,775,165 of NC_064640.1, forward strand.
AAACAAATACGTAATCAGTGCCGTTTGTTGCATTGTAAAATGTTAATTACATCCGGAGTTATTGTAACCTAAAGTTGACGCTTGAGTACCACTCCTCCGCTGTCCGATAGTGTGTATCGGAGAGCACCGAGTTACGTAGGGATCCAAAGGGAACGGTGATGGACCTTAGGTACAGAAGAGACTGGAACAGCACATTACGTCCACATGCTAACACCTTTTTATTGGTCTGTTTCACTGACGCACAAGTACATTACCATGAGGGGTGAGGTACACGTTCGACGGGCGTTTCATAGGACGTGGAGGACGCATAAATTTAAAAAACATATATATATATATATATATATATATATATATAAATTCAGACATCCATCTTTACAAATTTCCTTTTTCTGGCGGACACACGTCCAGATCGTCCGCTTGTAGTGACCTCTCAAAACTCTGGCATTTCTCTCTCCACATCCACCAATGCTGGCGGCTCTCCTCCAACTGCGCAACGCTATGCGCTGTTCCTATCCGACTGCCCAACACTACAATAGTGAATATTCCAACAATGCCAACCAGCCACAGACTGCACACAGCACAGTCAGTGATTTTCATACAGAGCGCTACGTGGCGTTACCAACATAAAAACCTAAACAGCCTGCTTACACAGTAAACTTCACTAGTCTCAGGATACACTCTCAAATTAATGCATAGGATTTGACATTTAGAAGGTTATTCATTTCCACTCTTCAAATATCAATGTGGTCAATGTATGACAAGCAGCACGATGGTCCTAGAATGGCAGCAGTCGGAAAGTTGGCCTCACTTTCTCTATACAGATTTTCTATGAACCCCTCGTTGGTCCTGGTCCGTACCCAGGCCTGTACAGCCCTCAAGAGACTGTCAGGTTTATTGAGGACGGAACAGTTAAGCCCCCCCACCTCGGCAAGGTCTGGGGTCCATAGGGGGGGACCAGTAAGCCACCCAAAATCCAAGAGCCTACATCCCTACCTTATGCTCAAGGCATGTGTAGAGACGTATGCTCTTTGGACCGTTTGCAGTTTACTGGCGACCAAATGCCAAACTCTAACTAAATTGTACAAATACACGTTGAGGGCAACAGAAGTTTATTGGCTATCAAACAACTGAATCTACAAACAAAAACTTGATGAAGGATAAGTGTTTAATACCTTTGGGATGAAGTGTGTGTGTCTTTCTGTGCCTCCCATTCTAATAATAGAAGAACTGTGAAGCTTGGAAATATCTGCAATACAATATTCACAGGATGGAATTTCTCACTAAGGCCGATGAATCGCAGATAAGCGACACTATCAAGATGTGAAATGCAAAATGGAACGACAGCATCTAAAACGACGAAATCATTAGCAAGGCATTTGGTCTTTTACTTTTATGACCTCTTACACGTTCGGAAGGATGTAGGTTGCAGTAGGCACTGGGAGATGAAGAAGCTTGTACGGGGTAGTGTAGCATGGAGAGCTGCATCAAACCAGTATCTGGACTGAAGACCACAACAACAACATACGCATTTAAAATTCTCTCTTCGTTGTACAATGTTGGCACTTATCGACAGTCGCATCAAGGGGCAATCGCTTATCTCGGAAGCTCTGAGGGGCTCTCTGGTACGATGGTCGGCGGCGGAGAGGTGGTTGTCAACTGGAGTGGGGCAAGCCGGAAGCAGTGGCTGGTAGGTCGGGGGAACTGACCGCGGACAATGGTGTACTTGGAGCCATGCTCAAATAGCGTTATTGCAGAAGTGTCAGTGCTTGATCGGAAAACGTGATAGCTGCTTTTGTTGTGACGTAAGCACGCACGAAACCGACTTCTGAATTAAGGTTAAAGAAACCAGTGTCCAAGTACTACGTATATGCGGGCACGGTCTGCGCCGATGAACTCCATAGGAGGTTGCTTCTGTAAAAGGAAAACACACTATATACACGTCCTGTGCTGCTGAATTACTGGACAGGATAGTGACAGCGGTATTGGCATGCTGCAACAGAAGGGGAGAATCATTCTGAATTCATTACAGATTTCTGTGTTTCTGTAAAGGGCGTTCACCTACGAGGTTCCAACCTGGATCGAAAGACCAGGGGGTTCCACGGTTATGCTTTGTTCAGGCACAAATCAAGATGATTGTTCTATGGTATAAAATAATAATTCTGTATTTCGTATTTGTTGTTTTTAAAGATTCTTGTCTTAACATCCTGTTGTCTTTGATTATCAGAAACTGTATTACGGAAGTTTTGATAAGATTTTGCTGTAGCGGTTTTTAGTAGCTTTATGCTGTTAGCGATTCTTATATTAACCTGCAGTCGTTACGTTTTACTTCGTATGCTATTAATACTTGAGCTCACTATTGTGTAATTTGATAAATGAATTTGACCTTGTATTGTATACTCAATCAATCTTCCCCAAGAGAGACCACAACTCCCTGCTTCCATAACACTTTATTAGCAGAGTGCGGTTGATTGACTGAGGTATAATTATTGCAGTTACGGAAATATATTTATTTTTAGTATTGTTGTTTGTTGAAAGCTGTTCGGTCGTTATGATTTCAGTATGTCTGGGGTGGGACTTGTTTACAACTGGTAAGTATTGAAGAAGGAATCTTCAAGCGGAAGGTACTGTTCGGGAACTGATGAAAGCAGTAAATCAAAATAGCCATGTGCCACCCAAATTTACGATTTCGGACCTCACGGAGGTAAGTCTTGCTGCCGGCACTATTTCTGACGCATTTGAGAGAAACATTGAAGGTCTGCAAGGTTAAGGTGGTATTACTACCAATTAAATGCGGCGACTAAAGGCTCGTTTCAGTCACTGGTTAGACAGAATGAGTGATTTGGTCGGAGTAGAGAAGACTCAGGCTTAGCAGTTGCAAGCTTACAGCAATGCGATTCAGGAATAGTTCTAACGCAATAGCAATATTCAAGTGCCCTAGCTGCAGGGAGAAGGAAGTGGTGCGAAACGTCCTTGAAACCTTGTTTGATAAACTACCCAGCACTTTACAGGAAACAGTCCTGGCGTGTGCTAAATTGTCATTGAGGTCAGTCGGGCAATAGCACATCTGTGCTATTTCACGTTTCAGTCTCAGGACAAGATGCAGGTTTGTCAAATTGATGATGTTGACGCGTTAAAAATTATGGCGGTTAAGGTGTAAGATAGGTTGTGCGGCGAAGTAATGCGCACCATGAAAGTAAGTAATACTTGGAAACAATTTTGCGAGAATATTGTTAGGCTAATTCCACCTCGGGCCTTACAAGAATTAATTTTCCAGTGTTACAAACGTGAACAAGGCCTTGGTGAATGATTAGCAGAATATGTGGAACGGGTTAGAAAGAGTGTGGTAGCCTTTGCTCCCCTGTATACGGAGGAGCAGGTGGTAAAGCATATTTTAGGGGGATTAAACCCTGTAACTAAGCAATGTGCCGTATCTGTAGAATTCGGAAAGGATTGACATAATTAGAAGAAATCTTAAGACAGGTACAGGCCATAGACTTTCTTCATACCCTGAGGGAGACACAGGGTAGACACGGAACAGCCAGTGTGAATCACAACAGACATTTGAAATGGAGCGGTATGGTAGAGCACGGAAGGTCTGACCAGAATAATCGACACTCGCAAGAATGGTGTTAAGGAGTGCGTAATTTGGGCTGCTGGCGCTGCGATAAGCAGCGATACATAAAGGTTGAGTGTGTTGAGACGCAAAGGGAGCAGCTAGCATTATGACAATTTATTAACGGCCAGGGAAAGGCTATGAGTACGATCCGCGAAAAGACGGGTCAGCGGTTGCCGTTTTTAAGGGCCACCCTTAATGGGGAACTTACGTGTGGGTTGTTAGACAGTGTCATTTCGGTAGTTAATTATCATTGTTTTGTGAAATATAAGTCTATATGTATATAAGTATAAATGGTGAAGCCTGTGACCAGAGTCCGGAGAATACTGAACGGCAAATAAAATAAATTTATGAGTGAATGCTTGTGTTAAGATTAAAAACTGTGTTGGAAAGTTGACTGGAGGGTGGACACGAACGTGACAGAAAATTTAGTTGCCAGTTGTAACCTCGGAGCCGACTGGATTGCTATGGAAGGATTAATTCTCGGTTGGTCTAGTGCCAAACTTTTATTTTAAATTTCGTCCCCAAAGTATGTGCTTATGCGCAGATGAACAGTACACCGTGTTTGCCTCACGCACGGCACAGAAGGGCAAAAAGCGTGGTCAAGGTAAGGTCGAACTATTGGAAGAACAATTGGCTCGCTTGGTTGAGGCATTAAGGAAGCAAATCAAAGGAGTTTGCCATGAGTTCTACTGGGATACGGATAACAACTGCATAACGGATGATGGCGATTGGGGGGGGGGGGGGGGTGGGAGTGGAGGATGGTGGATACAATGGAAACGTAGTCCCAAGTTGAAGTACGGGTACGGCGGATAGTAGGATTCTTGTGTTGAAGTTGTCTAAATTGCTCATATTCAACGTGAAATTCTGGCGGTATGTGTCGCGTCCAGACATAGTGAAATGGTTACAACAATTTCACCCAGGTTTCAATGACGTGGGTTATGCCGATCGTCAAAAAATGCAATTGACATCGACTATAGACGACTATGTCCAGGTATCGAGGAACAACATCAGGGGGAAAAAGATTTCGAACAATAAAAACGCTCACACAGCTGTTCTCCGATGGCTTCGTGACTAAGAAGCGAATCTCTATCGTGGACGAATTGAATGATTGGTAAAACGTCCTGACCTTTATTTACAGAGACTTGGTGACTATGTTGAGTGATAGTGCCTTCTCTGGGTCACTTTGAAGTGTAGCATCATTAAAAGTTACTCGGTCTGTCATAATAATGTGTAATATACTTTTTGATGTCCCTCCACATAATTTTGAAAACACAAGTAGCTTTTAGTGCGAAACGAGGAGGGGGGTGAATGTCATCCTTGGCCCAATGGATAATTACACTGGGAAGCACAGAGTGAAGGAAAGTTAACAGAAGAGAGGAGACCCTCGAGACCCGCACTAGCATGCTGACCATCTCAATAGATCTGCTGGCGCCTTTGCTTCCGTTCGTAATTACATCGAGGAGTTCACAGGAGCCAGATCTGTGATTAGGCCCGTACATCAGGGTGAGATTACCCCTTAATACAGGCCCATCGGGTGATAGAATGTGATCGAAATTCGTTTGAAAGAAAAGTGGTTTTAAGGGTAGATGGAGGAAACTGCCAAGTCAAGTGCAAAGGGAAAAAATTTCTACTAGAGTGTGGATGGCTAGTACGAGCACTAGTGGATTTCTTGCAGTCTACGACTTATCATGCGGGGGTGGGTTATGTTAATAGTGGGTATCATGCAGCTCTACACTGAGTCATAGCCATCTGTTCTTCATAATGAGGTCTGTCCGAATCTGTGCGGCAGCACAGTGCGCTGTTGTGGGATCCTACCACTGCGCTGCGTCGGCGGTACTGGGGCAGCAGCAACTGCAGTCGTCGTCCGACATCTTCTCCTCGGCTGCCGTATTCGCAGCGGGCACCCCCTTCCCCCACGTACCACCAGGTAACTGGTGAGGAAGATCGGACAGCACTTATAGTCACCATCGTGAGAGCGTCTATGGTACCCTGTGCCACTGCTAGTTACTTCCTTTCCTGTTCCACTCGCAAAGAGAGTGGGCGAAAAACGACAGCCTGTTATGCCTCCGTATCAGCCCTCATTTCTTGTGTCTTATCTTCGTCGTCCTTACGCGCAATGTATTTTGGCGGCAGTAGAATCGTTCGGCAGACAGCTTCAAATGTCTATTCTCTAAATTTTCTCAATAGTGTTTCTTGAAATGAAAGCCGCTTTCTTACAAGGGATTCCCATTTGAGTTCCCGAAGCATCTCTGTAACACTTACATGTTGTTCGAACCCACCGGTAACAAATCTAGCAGCCCGTCTCTGAATTGGTTCCATGTCTCCTTCAATCCGACCTTGTACGGATCCCAAACATTCTAGCAGTACTCAAGAATAGATGGCATCAGCGTCCTATATGCGGTCTCATTTATATGTGAACCACACTTTCCCAGAATTCTCCGAGTAAATCGAAGTCGACCATTCGCCTTCCCTACCACAGTTTCCACATTCACGTTTCATATCATATCGTCTTGCAGCGTACGCCCAGATATTTAAACGACTTGACCGTGTCAAGCAGGACACTAGTAATAGAGGTAGGGGTGTAAATGTGGAAGCGTGTGGGTAATGTGGAAACGTCTAGTATCTGGCCTGCAGAGTGCTGCTGTAGTGAGGCAGCCAAAAATTGTTGCAACAGTTGCTATTTGTCACGGTAGAGGGTTAGAAGTCAGTTGAGCAAGAGACGCCGTGACAGTGATGAATTTACGTTCGCGCATTTTCTAAACCTTTTTCGAGGTAAGTTGTGCTATAATATTTATCTATATACTTTGTAGTTATCTTTCTTTACGTCTGATAGCTTATAAAGCGAGGTGCACAGAAGGTTTTAGCAGTCCTTTGTCAACCTTAAATGGTTAGTTGCTTAATGTAATCTACCGAAATTTAAAGTGGCCATTGTGTAGGTAATGTGGAAGCATACATACGTTAGCATTGTGGAAACGTTTCCACAATGCCACCATCAAATACATTACTTCTAATACGTTTTGCGTCTGTTCCTAGATGGCACGAAAGTTAACTGATCGGAAACCAAGAGCTGTTGTGAAGAAGTAGGATGCACAAAACATGATTAAGGCTATAATAGCCTCAGGGGAAAGCAGGTGGGGCTAAGAAGAGCAGCAAAAGCTTTCAGTGTATCTCAGACGACATTTCAAAGGTTTGTGCATAGTGATATGTCACCTGAAGAACGTGTTTCTTTGAGACTTGGACGTAAGCTTGTACTACCTGATGCTATTGAGAAACAGTTGGTATAGTATCTCATTGAAATGGATAAAACAGAAGGTTAACATCGTTGTCAAATACCTCATCAAATACGTGTGTGTCTCCACAAGATATCATGCCAGTCCCTCCTCTAAAGAGGACGGTTTCCAACAGAAGTCGTAAGCCACTTTCATCAGCTGTTTTGACATCTTCGCCTTATAAAACACGCCTTGAAGACTCCTTACTGAAGGGTAAACAGAAGCTTCCTGAGGCACCTGCCGAAAGCAAGAAAAAACGTGAAGCTCCTCCTAGAAAACCGTCCAAAAAACGGCTTAAGTTATCTGAGGATTCAGGTGAAGAGCCCAATGTACCAACTGTCTCTTCAGGCGAGTCACATTTGGATCTCGCAGTTGGGGAAGAAAAACCTACTGAAGAAGATGCAATTTGTATTTTTTGTGAAGGCGCATTTTCCAAAGACATTCGTGGAGAATTGTGGATTAAGTGTGTAGTGTGTGAGGAGTGGAGTCACTCTTTGTGTGCTGGAAATGAAGGAGATATTTACATATGAGATTTTTGCAAGTGAACTTCGCTTATGAAGCATTTTTCTAATACAGCTACGCTTAAAAATATTTTTGTATAATTTAAGTTTAATATAAAATAAAATAGTTTCTAACATTTTCAATAGTTTTCGTTTGAAGTAGTCAGTTTCCCACAATTTTAAGGCGTTCCCACATTTTCGCACTCCTTGGAAAATTAGTGAGTTGTTGTGCAAGCAGAAAACGTCTTTTAATTTTTAACATATTTAGTTTTTGTGTTTCATAATTTTAATTCATTGCTAAAACATTATGAATTAGCTTTGGCTGGTTTTTGAAGCTGACAGAGAAGTAAACATTTCTTTTATACAGCAAAAACAAACTGGCTTTCCAGATTTACACCCCTACTCATCTGCATTTACTTACATTGTTCCACATTTAGAGCTAGCTGCCATCCATCACACAACTAGAAATTTTGTCTAAGTCGTCTTGTATCTTCCTATAGTCACTCAACTTTGGAACCTTACCTTAGATCACAGCATCATAAGCAAACAACCGCAGATTGCTGCCCACCCTGTCCGCCAAATCATTTATGTATATACAGAGCAGCAGCAATCTTATCACACTTACCTCGTCAGGGACAGCCCTAGTGGCTTTCGGCGGCATGAGGAGTGGGTGTCTGCTTGGCGGCGAGCTTCTACGACGCTTCTATGGCAATGGCGGGAGCAGGTACCACTCTGCCTGCTCGGAGGTCGTGAGGAAACTCTGGATGCAGTTTCTGCAAGGCGTTTTCCTTTTGTGCAGCCAGTGTGGCTAAGAACGAAGTCCTCTCTACGCCATGATGGCTTGGAGGGCCGTAGTCGTTTCTCAGACGACAATGCGCATTGTGGTACGCATGTGGACTGTCTTCTGCTGTTGCTGCTGCATGTTCCCAGATCCGTGCTTCTGTACTCGCCTTCCCACTTGCGGCCGGTCCTCCCCACTATTGGTGGGACATTCCGGCCGCTAAGGGGAAAGGGGGGGGGGGGGGTTGCTGCCTGCTGGTGTCGTCGTTTTCTCCTGCGTCTACGTGTCGTTTTCCGTGTGTCGGCTGCAAGCGCGGCCGTGTCATCGCGAGCTTCTGACTCACATCGGCGCGTTGCGGTAGTCTGTGCCACAAGGTCCCCTCCCTGGCACCTGAAGCAATGGGGCTTAGGGTCCAGGTCCTGAGGGTGAGCTTCCGCCTTAACAGGGAAGCCTTGGTGGGCTTCTCACACTGATTTGGCATCGGCTTTGTCTTCCTTGCTGGTGTCTCGACGGTGTGGGCGACCACAGCGCTCTTTGAGGGTATGTGATCGGCCGTGCTCGCTGCTTGCAGCTCGATAGTAGTATTAGGGTCAGCAGACTCGATACCTATTTCGTGCTTACAGCAGCCGACCATATCATCTTACAGCACTGGCTGTGCTGTACCTCTGTAGTGGATGCACACAGGCAGAACAGGTGCACGATCTTCATCTTCTTAAAAAGTAAACTCAGTTATCCGCTTTTTCTTTTGAAAGTAGTCTTCTATCAAATTTCAAGCGCTTTAATTTGTTGGAGCTGGCCCTCTTTTATTTTCCAGTTTATGCAATGAATGCACAGCCAAAAAATTTTTCATCGTGGGTTTAGGACAGTACAGGGCGACAGATCCACAGTGATTCGACTGCTGCCCTTTGTATCAATCTTCCTGATTATCCAAAAATAAATATTTCCTTTTAGAGCTTTTAAAAGTATTTAAAATATTGCATTTCACTCAAGAAATGTAAATGTACGAGGCTTGGAACTTAAATAGTGGCAACTATTTATTCACCAATGATACAAAAAAGTAATATCTTTGCACCTGTTACTGTCCTTCAAAGTAGTCACCAGTGTTGTGTAGAAACCGTTGCCAGCGATGTGGAAGACGTAGTATACCGTTAGCAGATCCTGTTCTGTTGATGGTGCGAAAGTGGCGTAGGACTGTCGCTATTCACAGTATACATAAATGACCCTGTGGATAACATCGGAAGTTCAAAAATGGTTCAAATGGCTCTGAGCTCTATGGGACTTAACTGCTGAGGTCATCAGTCCCCTAGAACTTACTTAAACCTAACTAACCTAAGAACATCACACACATCCATGCCCAAAGCAGGATTCGAACCTGCGACCGTAGCGGTCGCGCGGTTCCAGACTGAAGCGCCTAGAACCACTCGGCCACACTGGCCGGCACATCGGATGTTCACTGAGGCTTTTTGCGGATGATGCTGTAGTATATCGAGAGGTTGTAACAATGGAAAATTGTACTGAAATGCAGGAGGATCTGCAACGAATTGACGCATGGTGCATGGAATGGCTATTGAATCTCAATGTAGACAAGTATAATGTGCTGCGAATACATAGAAAGAAAGATTCTTTATCATTTAGCTACAATATAGCAGGTCAGCAACTGGGAGCAGTTAATTCCATAAATTATCTGGCAGTACGCATTAGGAGTGATTTAAAATGGAATGATCATATAAAGTTGATCGTCGGTAAAGCAGATGCCAGACTGAGATTCATTGGAAGAATCCTAAGGAAATGCAATCCGAAATCAAAGGAAGTAGCTTACAGTACACCTGTTGGCCCATTGCTTGAATATTGCTCAGCAGTGTGGCATTCATACCAGATAGAGTTGATAGAAGAGATAGAGAAGATCCAACGGAGAGCAGCGCGCTTCGGTACAGGATCATTTAGTAATCGCTAAAGCGTTACAGAGATGATAGATAAACTCCAGTGGAAGACTTTTCAGGAGAGACGCTGAGTAGCTCTGTACGGGCTTTTGTTGAAGTTTCGAGAACATACCTTCACCGAGGAGACAAGCAGTATATTGATCCCTCCGACGTATATCTCGCGAAGAGACCATGAGGATAAAATCAGAGAGATTAGAGCCCACACAGAGGCATACCGACAATCTTTCTTTCCACGAACAATACGAGACTGGAATAGAAGGGAGAATCGATAGAGGTACTCAAAGTACCCTCCACCACACACCGCTTGCGGAGTATGGATGTAAATGTAGATGTAGAATGGAGTGGTCTAAAGTTATGGTGTTTCTCGTGTACCACTGTGATGGTGTTACCCTAACGCATTACGTTCCTCCACTGCAGACCGTCAATGCACGGTATTACTGTTCGTTTTTGGAGCATCACCTGCGACCAGCTATGCGAAGAAGCGGTAACATTTTCTGCGCAACCCACCCATCATTTGCACGACAATGCGCGGGCGCATACAGCGTAAGATGTGGCTGCTCTGTTCGGTCGATCGGACTGGGAAGTACTGTACCATCCACCATACTCCCCAGACTTAAGTCCTTGTGGCTTTGATTTGATTCTGAAGATGAAGGAACCAATTCTTGGCATTCGCTTCAGAGCTGTTCCAGAGATTCGACAGGCAGTAGACCGCTCCATTCGCACCATCAACAGAGCAGGCTCTGCTAACGGTGTACTACGCCTTCCACATCGCTGGCAACAGGTTCTACACACCGCTGGTGACTACTCTGAAAGACAGTAACAGGTGAAAACATGTAACTCTTTTGCGTGCGGTTAAAGGCGCTGCAGTCTGGAACCGCAAGACCACTACGGTCGCAGGTTCGAATCCTGCATCGGGCATGGATGTTTGTGATGTCCTTAGGTTAGTTAGGTTTAACTAGTTCTAAGTTCTAGGGGACTAATGACCTCAGCAGTTGAGTCCCATAGTGCTCAGAGCCATTTGAACCATTTTTTGTAACTCTTTTGTATCGGTTGTGAATAAATTGTTGCCACTATTTAAGTTCCAGCCCTCATATATTATCACTAGACAGATTTCAACACAAAATTCTTTGGCTCTGCAACACACACAGATCGGCTGAGATTACCACACACAACCCTTGGAACTTCCAACACACACAGATCAGTCGCAACAGACTGTAACGTAGCATGCAAATCTTGCAAACATTCCGTCCTTTCTGTCACTGTCTCTGGGGATCTGCCGGTCAGGTAACAAGTCCAGCCAGCATTTTATGATGAATCAAAATTTTCTTGCATTCCGATTTGGAATTTACGCAAAAATCTCATTCTGTTGCATTCTTAAACGGGCTTCCTGTCGAAGTATTCTTTGATATTTGTAGGCTAACGGAGGGAGAGCTTAATAACTTCGTGCTGTGTTTTCCAAGTTCTTCTTGTCGATTTCTTTTCTTCATGCCTTCATTCTTCTACCTGCTTAGTAGTCTGTCTTTCTCCAGTCGTTCTTACGAAGCATTCTGTTATGCCATTGGTTGGGATATAATAATATCATGAGGTCAGTATAATACTTGCCACAGTCACATTTAATCTTACGATTCGTAGTAAGTCCTTGTAAGTGTGTCGCACACTGTCCTGGCTGCTTCTTTAGTCTGGAATATTTAAACCCAGCAGCCACCATAAGGAATTCCTCTTCATAGTATGTATTCCAAGCGTGGATCAATTCTTCATAGATCACAAGTTCTGGCCGCGAAGGGGGGAACAATGTGCAGCACATACTATTAACTGACACACCGGCCGTTGTAAAAGAAAAAAAAAAAATAAAATAAAATAAAAAAAAGAAAAAAATTAATAAAATAAAAATAAAAAAAATAAATAAAAAAATGACTGTTTAACTGTACTTGACATTGCTGCAGATAGATGAGCTTCAAACTGGGTCAGTTACTCAAGCCACTCTTCTTTGTCCTCTTGAAATGGGCGAAACGGAAGCACTAATGACGACTGCGTAAGCTGTGGCGCTAACGTAATTTGTGGTGTCAGATGATGATTCCCATTCGCTGTCGTCTGCATTTGAATGAAGCCCTTCATCATCTCACTAAGTTGCATCATTTGTGGCGTCTATAACTGAAGAAGCTGTGTTAGGTCGAGCTTTGGTGCCAAAGGCGCTTGCAATTGTGGCGGCGTTAACTGCGAGGCAGGCTAGCTTGCGGCGATGCGGTAGCCATGGCAAAGCAAAAATAGATAAAGCTAAATCAATATGAGGCAGCAAAACAAGAAAAATGAGAGAAAATGGCATGCAAGGGTCTGAAGCAGATATATCGAAGAGCACTAATCGTAAAACCGCTAGCAAAAATATCCAGAAAGCGATAAAAAAAGTAGTTGCCAAGGGAAGCACAGTATTGTGTGCGTCTACGTACAATGAATACTTGCCAGTAGAGCTAGCTATCAACAGCTCGATCTAATGTTCGGTACCACCTAGCAGCACGGAACTAATCTCGAACTTGATGACTAGTGCCCACGTGGCCACCGCTTATAACACCGTCCTGGCAGTCTTCGTTAGTCGGCAGCCTGTATGTTCGTCATTGGTCAAGTCATCCTATTGGTGACAGTGCTCAAAGCACCACTCACAGCGCCCGCAGGAATTTTCATCGAGACACCAGCTCTGTCACTATCAATAAGCAACGATACTACACTCCTCCCCTCTAACCCCCTCTCCATTGTCGTGTAGTGACGACAACTGCAGCAACAGCGGGGCGGGAGGCTTGGACACTGGAAGCGATGAGAAGGCAGGAGCCGAAGCTGTGGCTGGTGCCGAACACCTGTCCACGCCCCGGCATTCGCTTTGACGCCGTCCGGAACGGCAGCCGAGAAACGAGACGGAATGTGCGTCTCTGGATCCAGCGTTAGTGGAAGGTCTCCTAGTGGTCGAACCGATACAGCTTCTTGAATTGGTGCGTCGGCTTCCTGGCGGGCCGTGGAGTGGAGGGGACCAACGCCTGTGGACGTCTGCCGTCCGCTAGGCGTCGGATGAGCTGTAGGGTCCAGGACCATAGGTTCATCGCCAGGTGCTGTCGATGCAATCTAGGTAGCCAGAGGGGATGCAGGCTGCATCATCCGGTCAGGCAATGAATCTGTGAACAAAGAGTCAGTGGCTGAATAACGCAATTTACAGGTGTGAATTCGATTCTGGTGCCGTCGCTGCAATCCGCCTGGACCCTCTGTCAAAAACATAAAAGCAACCTTGCAATGAAGCCGCGTCCCAGCACTTCCGATCGCTATATGATCTGAAAAAAATTGACTCATTAGTTTGACTCATAGCATGAGGGAGTAGAGCAGGCACCGGCCACCGTGGTAGGCGCAGCAACCGAGCAACTGGAGCAAACTGCGGTGGCTCCATCGATGAAGGAACTCCACCAGCGATCGATGCGCCGTTCCACGGGGGAGGGGGGGGGGGGGGGTGTTAGGTGGGGTTGGTTGGTTGTTTCGGGGAAGGTGTCCAGACGGGGAAGAAATTCGGCCGTGCCCTTTGAAAGGAACCATCCCGGCATTGCCTGGAGCGATTTAGGGAAATCAAGGAAAACCTGAATCAGGATGTCCGGACTCGGGATTGAACCGTCGTCCTCCCGAATGCGAGTCCAGTGTCTGCGCCACCTCACTCGGTGGAGGTGGGGGGATGGCAGGATTACAAGAAGAGCAGTAAAGCTTCGTCCTGCGTCTGGTGGTGCGCAGCTAATCCATCAGGTGCTTGTAAGTACTTCAAAATGGTTCAAATGGCTCTGAGCACTATGGGACTCAACATCTTAGGTCATAAGTCCCCTAGAACTTAGAACTACTTAAACCTAACTAACCTAAGGACATCACACAACACCCATGCCCGAGGCAGGATTCGAACCTGCGACCGTAGCAGTCCCGCGGTTCCGGACTGCAGCGCCAGAACCGCACGGCCATCGCGGCCGGCGCTTGTAAGTGCGTCCGGAGGTATATACACTACTGGCCATTATAATTTCTACACCAAGAAGAAATACAGATGATAAACAGGTATTCATTGGACAAATATATTATACTAGAACTGACATGTGATTACATTTTCACGCAATTTGGGTGCATAGATCTGAGAAATCAGTGCCCAGAACAACCACCTCTGGCCGTAATAGCGGCCTTGATACGCCGGGGCATTGAGTCAAACAGAGCTTGGTTGGCGTGTACAGGTACAGCTGCCCATGCAGCTTCAACATGATACCACAGTTCATCAAGAGTAGTGACTGGCGTCTTGTGACGAGTCAGTTGCTCGGCCACCATTGACCAGACGTTTTCAATTGGTGAGAGATCTGGAGAATGTGCTGGCCAGGGCAGCAGTCGAACATTTTCCGTATCCAGAAAGGCCCGTGCAGGACCTGTAACATGCGGTCGTGCATTATCCTGCTGAAATGTAGGGTTTGGCCGGAATCGAATGAAGGGTAGAGCCACGGGTCGTAACACATCTGAAATGTAACGTCCACTATTCAAAGTACCGCCAATGCCAACAACAGGTGACCGAGACGTGTAACCAATGCACCCCATACAACCACGCCGAGTGATACGCCAGTATGATGATTACGAATACACTCTTCCAATGTGCGTTCACCGCCATGTCGCCAAACACGGGTGCGACCATCATGATGCTGTAAACAGAACCGGGATTCATCCGAAAAAATGACGTTTTGCCGATGTTCGTCGTTGGGTACACCATCGCAGGCGCTCCTGTCTGTGATGCAGCGTCAAAAAAAAATGGCTCTGAGCACTATGGGACTTAACTACTGTGGTCATCAGTCCCCTAGAACTTAGAGGCAGGATTCGAACCTGCGACCATAGCAGTCGCGCGGTTCCGGACTGCGCGATGCAGCGTCGAGAGTAACCGTAGCCGTGGTCTCCGAGCTTACAGTCCATGCTGTTACAAACGTCGTCGAACTTTTCGTGCAGATGGTTGTCGTCTTGCAAACGTCCCCATCTGTTGACTCAGGGATCGAGACGTGGCTGCGCGATCCGATACAGTCATGCGGATAAGATGCCTGTCATCTCGACTGCTAGTGATACGAGGCCATTGGGATCCAGCACGGCGTTCCGTATTACCCTCCTGAACCCACCGAATCCATATTCTGCTAACAGTCATTGGATCCCGACCAACGCGAGCAGCAATGTCGCGATACAATAAACTTCATCGGAAACGTGATGGTACGCATTTCTTCCCCTTACACGACGCATCACGACAACGTTTGACCAGGCAACGCCGGTCATCTGCTGTTTGTGTATGAGAAATCAGCTGGAAACTTTCCTCATGTCAGCACGTTGTAGGTGTCGCCACCGGCGCCAACCTGGTGTGAATGCTCTGAAAAGCTAATCTTTTGCATATCACAGCATCTTCTTCCTGTCGGTTAAATTTCGCGTCTGTAACACGTCATCTTCGTGGTGTAGCAATTTTAATGACCAGTAGTGTACGTCGAGGCATCACCTCTGGCACTATCGGTAAGTTACGAGACTACGGATAATGTGGCACACGGTATCTTTCATGTATCGACGCTAGTGCTTCCTTCTTATGTTGAGTGATACTGTTCACCAACTGTTTCTAAAGAAATTGTATACCTACCACAGCAAGAATCTCGAACTTTGTTCCTTTCTAGTAGAGGAAGCAACTTCTAAAAAAGCTCTTTTCTTTATGGTATTACGATGTACCTTCGGCAGTAGTACTTGTTTTTGAAGACCTAAGTCATGGTAGAGACCGCCTACGACCCCCTACGATGATTTTTGTGGTCTCAACATAGAGGAGCAATCTTTATTTCTTAAATACGTAAGGCCATTTGGCGAAAATTATTCGTGGATGTTTTTTGAAGCTTGTAGGAACTTTAACGAGAAATAGCAACAAGAAATGGATTTGCTCTAGTATAGCCTGTGAAACGTCGATAATAATGGCAACTGTTTCCCAAAAATTCGGATCGATTTCGAGGTGAATGGAAGCAGCAATTCTGGACGTGTGGGGTGTCGCATTGTCCTGCTGGAATTGCCCAAGTCCGTCGGACTGCACAGTGGACATGAGTGGATGCAGGTGAACAGACAGGATGCTTATGTACGTGTCACTTGTCAGAGTCGTATCTAGACGTATCAGGGGTCCCATATCACTCCAGCTGCACACGCCCCACACCGTGATACAGCCTCCACCAGCTTTAACAGTCCCCTGTTGACATGCAGGGTGTTTCCGGTCATCAACAGTTCAATGTCGGGGTTGGCGGGCCCAGGCGAGGAATAAAGCTTTGTGTCGTGCAGTCATCAAGGGTACACGAGTGGGCCTTCGGCTCCGAAAGGCCATAACGATGATGCTTCGCTGAATGGTTCGTACGCTGACAATTGTTGATGGCCCGGGATTGAAATCTGCAGCAGTTTGCGTTAAGTGTTGCACTTCTGTCACGCTGAACGATTCTCTTCAGTCGTCGTTGGTCCTTTTCTTGCAGGATCTTTTTCCGGCCGCAGCGATGTTGGAGATTTGATGATTTTGTTAAATATATATAAATTATAGAGCGCAGCAATCAGTCGTCCTTTTATTTTTTAGATTTTATTACACAAATCCATATTTCGGCTAGTAGGTAGCCTTTCTCAATACACTATTTTCTATTCTCAATGCATGTAAGTCACTGTCGTTCGGGCGTCAATTACATTTAGTCTTGGAATGTGACTGACGCCCGATCAACGGGGACTTACGTGCACTGAGAATAGAAAATAGTGCATTGAGACTGGCTAGCTACTTGCAGAAATCTGGATTTGCGCTATAAAATCTAAAATAAGGACGACTGATTCCTGTACTCTATAATTTATAAGTCACATAACAGTCGCTGAGTGCACCCACTTTCCGAATGGAGGTTAACCTGATTTGATGTTTTACCGGATTCGTGATATTACGGTACACTCGTGAAATGGTCGTTTGGGAAAATCCCCACTTCATCGCTACCTCGGAGATGCTGTACCCCATCGTTCTCTCGCCGACTATAACACCACGTTCAAACTCACTTAAATCTTGCCATTGCAGCAGCAGTAACCGATCTAACTGCGGGAGACACTTGCTGTTTTATATAGGCGTTGCCGACCACAGTGCCGTATTCTGCGTGTTTACATCTCTCTACATTTGAATTCACATTCCTATAACATTTCCTTTGAGGGTTCAGTGTATTACCCGCTTTTTGAAAATGATGACCAAAGTTGGTAAGCGCAGGATCCAAGGCAGTTTTGCTTTGTTAAAAAGTATGTCATTTCTGACGTATTCTAAGCTTGAAAAATGAATACTGCGATCCTTTTCTTTAACGGTTTGATGCTCTGTAGTTAATTCGATTTTTCCCTTAGTGAAATTGTGCTTCTTTATCATCAGTTACATATCTTTTTATGATAGAAGCTTTGAGCATGAGCCACGCGAAAAGTTAATTGAAACGCCGCACGGGATTAGCCGAGCGGTCTGCAGCGCAGCAGTCATGGACTGTGCGGCTGGTCCCGGCGGAGGTTCGAGTCCTCCCTCGGGTATAGGTGTGTGTGTTTGTCCTTAGGATAATTTAGGTTACGTAGTGTGTAAGCTTAGGGACTGGTGACCTTAGCGTTGAAGTCCCGTAAGATTTCACACACATTTGAACATTTTTTTGTTAATTGAATAATAATGCGTGTTCATAGTCATCTCCATTTTCACTGTGTCAGTAAATGAACTTTCTGTCATTACTGCTTGTTTGCAGTTTTTGGGACGTATGGTATACTGTACCCTTTGATACCTGTCTAGTTGAAGCCATATACATTATTGCGTTTTAACTTGAAGTTTCTTTCTTCATTGTCAAATCTTTCACTGATGTTACTTTTCATGGCAACTTTTTCACTGGTGTCTCAGATTATGCTTTAATCAGTCATTTGGTACTTTCGCTTGCTACTGCTGAAAGAAACTGTTTCATGTTATCTACGTGTACAGTTTATCAAAGTTTGCTGGAATATGTGCTACGACAGTAAATTAACTTAACTGAAAGACCTGTTCTGTACTATCCTGAGTTTCTCTTCATTTCTCAAATTAGTTACTTTCGAAGGAAGAATGTTTCTTTCATATCCCTTCAGATATTTTCGTAACTCAGTTCTTGGTATTGCTTTTTTGTTCTTTCTGTTGTGTCTGCTCGTCAAATATGGGGTGCCTAGGAAAACTACTTTCTCGGATCGACAGACAACAATTCAACCAAATCGCGTTAGTAAATTTTATTACAAAAGGAAATGATTGCAATATTTATCTTTGGGGGAAACAGACGTGTCGCGATCAAAGGACGACAGACAAACAAATATGTACAATTCTTAATACACGAGAAGTAATACAATTCCTAAGTCGCTTCTATACAAGTGCCCGTTCTTCATGCCGCTGTGGAACTCTTAGAACTCCTAGTCTTCAACTGGGCCGCGGCCAGCAGGCGTGGCGCATATGTCCTCTTCGTGTCGGGGCGCTGCCGTCGGGTTGTCGTCCTAGAGAGGGGTCGGTTTGGCTGATGTTTTCTTCACAGCCCTCTGTGCTCCAACGTTCCCGACTGGTGTGCCGGCGCTTGACATTACGCCTCAACACTTTCTGTCTCTGTCATACTACCATTTATACTTTTCCTGTCAATTTACCTCACGCTCGAATTTTCTTTATAGTGTTTTACTGCAGACTTGGCATCTAGTAATGAGTTTCATTAGCATTTAATATTTATTTTCCATACTCGACACTGTTGCACCATCATTCAATAACATGAGTGACTATTTTACCATTTTGAATGTCTGGTTTCGTCCGATGGCCCATGTTCACGTACGATTTCAGTCCCCTCTGTAATATCAATTCCTATTCGCTGACAGATATATCTTTGCAACATAATTAAAATATTTTTTATCATAAAGCCGAATATCAAAATTTTTGAACTCCTTTCTAATATGTATTTGTTTTTATTAACTACACTACTGGCCGTTAAAATTGCTACACCACAAAGAAGACGTGCTGCAGACGCGAAATTTAACCGACAGGAAGAAGATGCTGTGATATGCAAAAGATTAGCTTTTCAGAGCATTCACACCAGGTTGGCGCCGGTGGCGACACCTACATCGTGCTGACATGAGGAAAGTTTCCGAGCGATTTCTCATACACAAACAGCAGTTGACAGGCGTTGCCTGTTGAAACGTTGTTGTGATGCGTCGTGTAAGGAGGAGAAATGCGTACCATCACGTTTCCGACTTTGATGAAGTTCGGGTTGTAGCCTATCGCGATTGCAGTTTATCGTATCGCGACATTGCTGCTCGCGTTGATCCAGATCGAATGACTGTTAGCAGAATATGGAATCGGTGGGTTTAGGAGGGTAATACGAAACGCCGTGCTGGATCCCAACGGCCTCGTATCAGTATCAGTCGAGATGACAGGCATTTTATCCGCATGGCTGTAACGGATCGTGCAGCCACGTCTCGATCCCTAAGTCAACAGATGGGTTCGTTTGCAGCATCATGATGCTCGCATCCGTGTTTGGGGACATGGCGGTGAACGCACTTTGAAAGCGTGTATTCGTCATCGCCATACTGGCAATTCACGTGGCGTGATGATATGGGGTGCCATTGTTTACACGTCTCGATCACCTCATGTTTGCATTGACGGCATTTGAACAGTGGACGTTACATTTCAGATGTTTTACGATCTGTGGCTCTACCCTTCATTCGATCCCTGCGAAAGCCTACATTTCAGCAGGATAATGCACGAACGCATGTTGCAGGTCCTGTAAGGGCCTTTCTGGATACGGAAAATGTTCGACTGCCGCCCTGGCCAGCACATTGTCCAGATCTCTCACCAATCGAAAACTTCTGGTCAGTGGTGGCCGATCAACTGGCTCGTCACAATTCGCCAGTCACTACCCTTGATGAACTGTGATATCGTGTTGAAGCTGCATGGGCAGCTGTGCCTGTACACGCCATCCAAGCTCTGTGTGAAACAATGCCCAGGCGTATCAAGGCCGTTGTTACGGCCAGAGGTGGTTGTTCTGGGTACTGATTTCTCAGATCTGTGCACCCAAATTGCGTGAAAATGTAATCACATGTCCGTTCTAGTATAATATATTTGTCCAGTGAATACACGCTTATCATCTGCATTTCTTCTCGGTGTATCAATTTTAATGGCCAGTAGTGTACTTTCAAAGAATGTGGTTCCTATGAAACAGTCCGAAGAGATATGGCAGTTGAATGGAAAGAGTCCGTTGTTTGTTTGGATCGCGCGATAGATCCTATCGAAATATGCGTCTTTCGCTCAAGCACTGTTACTTTTTATAGTTATGCCTCTGTCAGATATGAAGTACCTATTGTTGTAATTCTCACGTTAAGCTCTTCTTCACTGCTATGTGAGTAAATTCTTTTACACATTTGATTTTGCAGTCGTTAGTGTTATTTCCGGGGATGGTGCCTAGGGCTTACATTTTCATAACCACTAATGTTTCAATGGCTTGTAGCTGGTTTCCATCTTCCTTACGTCGTGTATGTAAAAGCTATCTGTCGTGTGAAAGCATGAGACCCGTTCAAGACGAAATGAGGGAATTGTATTGTAATCCTGGCAGATGTTCCTGTGCATCATGAAAGATGATAAAATGGAGAATCTTTGTAGGATTCAGTACGATTCAGTTACATTGCATTCATCTGGTAATTTTGTTGTTAAATAGAAGCCTTTGTCAACGTACTGTGGGCAACGGCCTTGCCGCAGTGGATACACCGGTTCCCGTGAGATCACAGAAGTTAAGCGCTGTCGGCCATGGCTGGCACTTGGATGGGTGACCATCCAGGCCGCCATGTGCTGTTGCCATTTTTCGGGGTGTACTCGGCCTCGTGATGCCAGTTGAGGAGCTACTTAACCGATTAGTAGCGGCTTCGGTCAAAGATACCATCATAACGGCCGGGAGAGCGGTGTGCTGACCCCACACCCCTCCTATCCGCATCCTCCACTGAGGGTGACAAAGCGGTCGGATGGTCCCGGTAGGTCAATCGTGGCCTGAAGACGGAGTGCTTTTATCAAGGCACTCTTTTTTTACTGCAAGTCAATGGATCGGTCTGTAATACAATGGGATAGTTCTGGGAATTATTCGTTAGACATTTATGCTCCTTACTGGTTAATCTGAGCTGATAGGCTGAGTTATACTTTCATAGTTGGAATTTACACCGATTAACCAAAACATTATGACCACCTGTTAAATAGCGTGTTGATCCACTTTTGAAACACAGCGCAGCAGCGATTCTGCTTGGCATGGATTCTGCAAGCCCTTGCTATGTTTCCAGATGTATGGGGCACCAGATGTCTGCTCACAGGTCTCTCAATTTCCGCAGATTACGGGACGGTGGTTTGTGGGCACACAGCTAGCGCTCGATATGTTTTCCAATGGGTACAGATAAGGGATATTAGCTTGCTAAGACATCAATGTGAGTTGGTTATCATGTTCGTCAAACCACTGCAGCACGATTGAGGGCTTGTGTCACGGAGAATTTCCTGCTGGAAGATGCCATCGGCGTAGCGGGAGACTTCAAGAATGAAGCGATGCAGGTGGTCCGCAATAATGTTCACGTAGTTCACTGCTGTCACTGCTTAATTTGGGATATAAAATACTCTCTAATATACTATTCGACAGAATACTCCCGATCATACAGAGGGAGACGGGGCCGTACCAATGCGGATTCCTTCCTGAGAAGTCAACAATACATCAAATATTCACCTTAAGACAAATCCTGGAAAACACAAACGAATACGGAGTTGGCACGTATCACCTCTTTATAGATTTCAAAGCAGCTTATGATAGCATAAATAGTGAGCAGTTATATCAAACTCTAGATGAACTGGGAATCTCTAGAAAGTTGATAAGGCTGGTGAGAATGACAATGAGCGAAACACGAAGTAGTGTAAGAATAGGAGGAATGATGTCCAATAGAATGAGTATTAAAAATGGAGTGCGAGAAGGGGATGCATTGGCATGTGTTCTCTTTAATGCCGACCTGGAGAAGGTGATGAGAAACGCAAACCTTTTGAATAGGGGAACGATCTTCTATAAATTGGTGCAGATACTGGCCTACGCAGATGACATAGATATAGAAGGAAGAACCCAAAAAGCAATGGGAGACATTTACAGCTCTTGAACAGGCCAGTAGGAACATGGGGTTAATTATTAATGAACGAAAAACAAAATATATGGTAGCGGGAAAAGCACATAGAGAAAATATGCCGAATGCAATAACAATGGGCAATTATACATTTGAGAGAGTTGAACATTTCAAGTATCTGGGCTCGGCAGTTAAACGTCTAAATGCTACCTCCTATGAAATTAAGCAGAGATTAATACTAGCCAACAGAGCCTATTTTGCCCTAACAAGACTTCTACCCTCAAGGCTCCTGACTTGTAGCACTAATTAACTATCTATAAATCACGTACACGACCAGTACTTACATATGCCTCTGAAGCCTGGACATTAACGACTAAAGATATTGCAACACTGGATGCATTTGAAAGAAAGGTACTTAGATGAATTATCGGCCCAATCTGTGAAAGAGGAGGTGGAGGAGGAGATACAACCATGAGTTGTATATCATATACAAAGACCAACCCATCAGAAGAATAGTGAAATCATCCAGACTGAGGTGGGCGGGACATGTGGCTCACATGAATGATACAGAAGTACCAAAAAGAATATTACAAGGAAAGACAGGAGGTCAGAGAGGACATGGTCGACCAAGAGCCAGATGGGAAGATGGAGTAATCGAAGATCTTAGGAAGATGGAGAGTATTGGCAACGGACTAAGAGAAATGGAAGGAAATTGTAGAAGAGGCCAAGCCTCATCATGAGCTGTAGAGCCAAGAAAGAAGAAGAAGTTCACTGGTGTCATGGTATCTTCGAGTACTACCATATGTCTCATAGAATCCCAGCTCAATGTCCCCATGGCATAATTCTGCTCTCACCAGCCTGCAACTGTGGCGCGGTGCATGTTTCAAGCAGCCATTCGCCTGGATGACGGCATGTAAGGACCCAGCCATCGACCAGGTGTATCAAGAAGTGCGATTCATTCGACAGGCGAAACATATCTGTTGATCCATGGTGAAAATCGAGTGATGGTGTCCCCACTGCAATCGTAACTGACGATGTAGTTGGCTCAACACAGGAATTCGTAGGAGCCATGTGATGTGGAGCTCCATGTTCAACACTTGCCGTTGAACGATGTGCTCCGAAACACTTGTGCTTGCACCAGCATTGTACTATGACGTCACATCTGCCCCAGATCGCTGCCTATCCTGGATTACACAGTGGGGGATCCTCCGACCTCTACGTTTTGTACTGAGACGTGGACGTCCAGTACCATACGGCCTATGCCCTATTGCACCTTCCTTCAATCACTTTCCAAAGGTGCTCACTACGGTAGCACGCAAACAGCCAACCAGCCTCGCTGTTTCAGAGACTCTCGTTTCTTTCCGCAGCGCCACAACAATGTGCCCTTTGTCAAAACCGCTTATAGCAGTGGATTTCCGCATTTGTGGCCCGTATCGTCGATATTCGCGTCCTCCGCTTACATTCTTTCCTTACTGCGTCACGTGCCCGCAGTGCCATCAGGAGCCATTCAGCCTTGCAGTGGGCAGTCGGCAGAATGTTTTGGCTCGTTAGTGTACATAATTTTTGCAATAGACTAACTTGCATTAAGGCAAATACGAGGCTGATGTTTTACTAATGTGCTCCTGGTCTCAAATTTAGCTTCTTCCATTTAATTTTAGTCTTTTAAATAGGCTTAAATACCTTACCAAAATAAGTTATGTGGATTTGCTGGCGGAAATTATACCATATTTCGTGTTGCGGTATAATAAAGTGGTAAAATTCTGACATTGAACCTACTCAACACGCTGCTTATTTTTACATGGATGAAATACGGAAATAGGATGTTACTAGTAAACGAACTGTTCTGTTCTTCTCACGTGATATTTACAGTATTTTTTCACTTTCTTTTGTCATACATTGATGGTTCCCTAGAGTTTCTGTCACAATTTTGCGGTTAAAGTACTACGATCTTCCATATGCATATGCCAGTTGTAATGCTTCTTTTATATTTCATTTCAGTTAACAATTGCGGTATATATAAGGAGGCAGACTGGTAGATTATTATGTGGCCGTCTGTTTTCAGACCAAACATAGCCATGCTGCATGCTTTTTTCATAATCCCAATCACCATTCGCATTTTGCAAGAGATTTTTACTTTGATACTGCAGTGTTTTTATCCCATTTGGAATTAGAGCGACCTTCCTTCACCGGAAAATACTTTCCGTTAATTGTGGGTATAAAAAAAAAGGACTCCGGAAACGGCTGATGAATTACTCTTTTTTCGCCTGCCTTCAACGAAGTGAGTGGTGAACCTCTTTTATTTTGAATAAGATGCACAATTGTCATCGATACTATACGCGTTCCTTCT
This sequence comes from Schistocerca serialis cubense, assembly GCF_023864345.2. NCBI lineage: Eukaryota > Metazoa > Arthropoda > Insecta > Orthoptera > Acrididae > Schistocerca > Schistocerca serialis. Next base: position 891,799,768 of record NC_064640.1, read on the forward strand.
CCAAAGTACACTGCATTGTTTTAGCACTGTCCTTGCGGGTAGAGACGTTTGCGTGTTAATGACAAACTGAGGGCTATGCTGGCGGTAGCTTAGCTACTGGCAGGGTCTCCCAAGCCGGAAGGTCTCAACGGATGAACCAGACAAAGTGTGTCCCACAAAGCCCCATCTTTTTCCGCATCCCTTTCCACAGTCCTTTTCCCCAACATCCTAGGACCCAATGGCGAAGTGGATGGAAGAAGAACTTCTCACATGAACTGGCTGTAAACGCGCTGCTCTACTGTCCTTGAGTTCGCGGCACTTCGTTGCAGTTCTGGTGTCTGAAATCACAGCTCATATCCCTGTGCCCTGATGAATTGTTCCAGAATCATAGCGAGTGAGTTACTTCCTTGTAAGTTGAGATCTACCTTAAACAAAGCCATGCGTTTGGCAATTTCTCCTGCCATCTTCCTTAAAGTCCAGTGGCGATGGGATGAAGACGGTGGTAGCAGGTTTGATTGAAGCTAGAAGCTATTGATATAGAACAGCACACTAGCGGCAAGGGTGTGAAGGTCGCCTTCCGGAGAACTCATGTGACTACTCAGGTATATGGTCATGCACCTGTGAATGGGCAGGGCTATTTGGGATAACCGCTGCCCACCCTGAATGGGGAAGGCACTAGAAAAGGTGGTCTAACCATCGGTAGCGGCACTTTTACCTAGCTGGGAATCTGCATCCAGAAGGTCACTTATAAATTGTGGACGAAAATCAAGATAGAACAATATGACTATGACTATTGCAACATGGAATGTCAGGACTCTTCTGGACTTAAATGGTAACTGACCAGAAAGAACAATAACTCTCATCAACCACGAGCTAGCTAGATTAGATGTACACGTTGCGGCTTCAAATGCACCAGACTCTCAGGCGAAGAACACGTGAGTGAAGTTAGGTCAGGGTACGCCATCTTTTCGAAAGGAAAGGATACATGAAAACCACGCACCCGTGGGGTAGGATTTGCATTAAAAACAAAAATAGTGGAACAACGTCGCTTAATCCCTATTTATGTCAATAAAAGAATTGTGACTCTTCCAATTCCTGTTTCCGGTGATAGCTTTCTCATCCTCATCTCTGCCTACATCCCCACTTTAGGCAAAGAGGAGGATACAAAGAATCAGTTCAACCGTCAACCAAGCAATGTTCTCGTCAAAATACACTACTGGCCATTAAAATTGCTACACCACCAAGATGACGTGCTACAGCCTCGAAATTTAACCGACAGGACGAAGATGCTGTGATATGCAAATGATTAGCTTTTCAGAGCGTTCGCACAAGGTTGGCGCCGGTGGCGACACCAACAAGTTGCTAACATGAGGAAAGTTTCCAACCGATTTCTCATACACAAACAGCAGTTGATTGGCGTTGCCTGGTGAAACGTTGTTGTGATGTCTCGTGTAAGGAGGGGAAATGCGTACCATCACGTTTCCGACTTTGATAAAGGTCGGATTGTAGCCTATCGCGATTGCGGTTGATCGTATCGCAACATTGCTGCTCGCGTTGGTCGAGATCCAATGATTGTTAGCAGAATATGGAATCGGTCGGTTCAGGAGGGTAATACGGAACGCCGTGCTGGATCGCAATGGCTTCGTGTCACTGGCAGTCGAGATGACAGGCATCTTATCCGCATGGCTGTAACGGCTCGTGTAGCCACCTCTAGATCCCTAAGTCAACAGATAGGGACGTTTGCAAGACAACAACCATATGCACGAACAGTTCGACGACGTTTGCAGCAGCATGGACCATCAGCTCGGAGACAATGGCTGCGGTTACCATTGACGCTGCATCAGAAACAGGAGCGCCTGCGATGGTGCACGAAACGACGAACCTAGGTGCACGAATGGCAAAACGACATTTTTTTCGGATGAATACAGGTTCTGTTTACAGCATCATGATGATCGCATCTGTTATTGACGACATCGTGGTGAACGTACATTGGAAGCGTGTATTCGTCATCGCCATACTGGTGTTTCACCTGGCGTGATAGTATGGGGTGCCATTGGTTACACGTCTCGGCCACCTCTTGTTCGCATTGACAGTACTTTGAACAGTGGACGTTACATTTCAGATGTGTTACGACCCAAGGCTCTACCCTTCATTCGATCCCTGCGAAACCCTACATTTCAGCAGGATAATGCACGACCGCATGTTGCAGGTCCTGTATGGGTCTTTCTGGATACAGAAAATGTTCGACTGCTGCCCTTGCTAACACGTTCTCCAGATCTCTCACCAATTGAAAACGTCTGGTCAATGGTGGCCGAACAACTGGTTCGACACAATACGCCAGTCACTACTCTTGATGAAGTGTGGTATCGTGTTGAAGCTGCATGGGCATCTGTACCTGTACACGCCATCCAAGCTCTGTTTTACTCAATGCTCAGGCGTATCAAGGCCGTTATTATGGCCAGAGGTGGTTGTTCTGGGTACTGATTTCTCAGGATCTATGCACCCAAATTGCGTGAAAATATAATCACATGTCAGTTCTGGTATAATATGTTCGTTCTATGAATACCGTTTGTCATCTGCATTTCTTCTTGGTGTAGCAATTTTAATGGCCAATAGTGTATATACCTCCGGACGCATGGAATGGTCCACTTTAGTTATGTCATGTTCTGTAGATCATTTTTACAGTTATTTTATCGATATGATGTGGAACAAGTCAGATTACAAGATATATATACACACACACGAATACTGCTTTTTTTTTTTACCAGTTCTGAAACAGAAACTCGTCCATGGAATGGAAGGAGTTGTCGAAAAGAAATGATTTTTAGCTAGATTTAAAGCTTGATCTGCTACCTACCAGAAACTTTATGTTGTTGGGCAAATGATGAAAGATTTTTATTGCTGAATAACGGATTCCTTTTTAAGCACCTGACAGCTTCAAGCACGATCAAGAAGGCTGCAGAGGAGGTCACTGGTTTTGATGCGAAGTAGACAAATGACTGGTTTAGTGACAACAATGAAGTGATTAAGGACCTCATAAGTAATGAGCGGGATGCATTTCTATGTCCTGCTCAATATCTATCCCCCCTGGAAAAGAAAACACACTTCCAAGAGCCGCGCAGGGTAGCCGCGGGGTCTCAACCGCCTTGCACGGTCCATGCGGCCCCCCACGCTGGAGGTTCGAGACTTCGCTCGGGATTCGGTGTGTGTGCTGTCCAAAGCGTAAGTTAGTTTAAGTTAGATTAAGTAGTGTGTATGCTTAGGGACTGATGACCTCAGCAGTTTGGTCCCATAAGACGTTACAAAATTTTTCCAAATTTCCAACACTTCCAAGACCTCAAGCAGAAATATCAAAGTGAAATAAGAGCAATCAGGAACAACTAATGACAACAAAAAGCCAAGAAACTTCAGTCTGTCAGATGCCAGGGACCTGCCAGGGTTTTATGCTTGAACAAAAAAAAAAAAAAAAAAAAATATGGACCTGTTCGTTCCTCATCAGGAACTCTGAAAGCCGCCGACAGCATGACCATCCTTACTGACCGTAACAGGACATCTTAAACGGCTGGAAAGAGCATTTCAGCTCATTTTTGCATCGTAGTTCTACAGCTGCTGCCGACTTTCTCGAGCATGTCCCACAACATCCAACACAATTTTGTATGGCAGTCCCAATGACAATTCTTGAATTCGACAAGGCTCTAGATAGCATGAAACCGAGAAAGACACCTAGACCTGACAGCATCCCCCTGAAGACCTTCAAAATGGAGGCTTGCCTCTATGAACCAGTCTCTTCTCCCTGTTTATTCTAATGTGAGGAACCCGTAATGTACCAGCTGACACGTAAAACTCCACAATTGTCACTGTCTTTAAAAAAGGCGACCGAAGCATACGTGGCAATAACCCTGATATATCCTTGCTCTCCGTGACTGGTAAAATTTTTGTAAGGATTTTGTTGAATCGCCTCCAGACTTTCAGAGACAGTACTTTCCTAATCTCAGTACGGATTTCGTCCCTCCATAAGATCAACAGATGAGATTTTCCGTCCGCAGCAGCTGCAGGAGAAGTGCTGTTCACAACATAAGTCTTTACTACTTGTGTTCTATTACCTAGAAAAGGCCCAGAGAAGCTTTACGGAGGGTCTTAAAACGCTTTGGCTGCCACGAACACTTTGTTCGAATAATTCAAGCTTTTCATGATGATATGTCTGAGCTATGCTTTACGAGACATCAGTTGTAAACGACGTAGAAGGAGAACTTAAATACAGATATGACGGAGGGCTATTTACTCAGTCCAGACTGCACTCGGAAAGGTTCACAAGTCACACTCAAGTAACTCAACTACACTGACGACAACGTTTCTCTAGCTCACACACCCAAAGAGCTGCAACTGTATGTAAATTGTCTCGGTAATGCATATAAACGGTTTGGCCTGGCCACCAGTCTGCTCCTGGAACGTTCTTTCCGGATTTCAGTATCTCTATTTCCATCAATATCTTTTTGGAACAAGTAGAGCACTTTCTCTGACTAGGAAATATATTATCAAGTAATTGCTCATCGGAAAAGGACGTGAAGAACCGGCTGCATACCGTACATGTTGCTTTCGGACGTCTTCTACATCGGGTCTTCCTGAATAAAGATCTTGCACTATGAACGAAACTGATGGCAGATTGAACAGTTGTTCTTTCGGCCCTGCTCTATGGTTGCGAAACCTGGACACTATATCACCGTGATCTTAAGAAACTAGAACACAATAATCAACAGAAGGTTAGATACATCACGAACATCAAATGAGGTTACTTCGTATCAGACACTACAGTTCCTGAGGGGGCAAATATGTGTAGCTTAGAAGCTACCGTTAATCGTCACCAACTCAGGTAGTTTGGGCATGTCCAGGGATGAGAAACAACAGACTTACCCGACAAATTTTGTATAGCGAAGTGAGCACAGGTAAAAGGCCCCATGGTGCTCGTCTCAAGCGTTGTAAGGACCAATTCAAGAATAACTTAAGGAGTTTGACCATTGACCATAGTAATTTGTGGGCCGTAGCAGATGATGGTAAATATTGGCGCACAACTACTTCATCTGCGGTCTTACATTTAGAACAGGAACGTCGGAGGCGGGAAAATGAAAAACGTTAGAGGTGCAAACTTCACCAGGCCGAGCCACGCCCTCCACGATCTATTATGCATCATACACACTGAAGAGCCAAAGAAACTGGTATACCTGTCTAATATCGTGTAGAGCCCCCGCGAGCAAGAAGAACTGCCACAACAGGATGTGGCATGGACTCGACTAAGGTCTGAAGTAGTGCTGCAGGAAATTGACACCATGAATCCTGATGGGCTGCCCCTATGTCCGTAAGATTACGAGGGTGTGGAGATCTCTTCTGAACTGCACGTTGCAAGGGATCCCAGATATGCTCAATAATGCTCATGTCTGGGAAGATTGGCGGCCAGCGGAAGTGTTCCTGGAACCATTCTGTAGCAATTTAGGATGTGTAAGGTGTCGCACTGTCCTACTGCACTTGCCCAAGTCCGTCTGCATGCACAATAGACCATAATCGATGCAGGTGATCAGACATGGTGCTTACGTACGCGTCATCTGCCAGAGTCGTACCTAGACGTATCAGGAGTCCTATATCACTCCAACTGCACACGCCCCACACCATTACAGAGCATCCACCAGCTTGAACAGTCTCCTGCTGACATGCAGGCCAATGGGTTCATGAGGTTGTCTTCGCACCCGTACACGTGCATATGCTCGATACAATTTGAAATGAGACTCGTCCGGGCAACATGTTTCCAGTCGTAAACAGTCTAATGTCGATGTTGACGGGCCCAGGCGAGGCGTAAAGCTTTGTGGCGTGGAGTCATCGAGGGTACACGAGTGAGCCATCGGCTGCGAAATCCCATATCCATGTTATTTCGTTGAATGATTCGCACGGTGACACTTGTTGATGGCCCAGCATTGAAATCTGCATCAATTTGCGGAAGGGTTGCGCTTTTGTCCTGTTGAACGATTCTCATCAGTCCTCGTTGATCCCATTCTTGCAGGATCTCTTTCCGACCGCAGTGATGTCGGAGATTTGATGTTTTACCGGATTCGTGATATTCACGGTACACTTGTGAAACAGTCGTATGGGAAAATCCCCACTTCATCCCTACTTCTGAGATGCTGTGTCTCATCGCTCGTGCGCTGACTATAACACCACGTTCAGACTCACTTAAATCTTGATAACCTGTCATTGCAGCAGCAGTAAGCGATCTAACAACTGCGGGAGACTCTTGCTGTCTTATATAGGTGTTGCCGACTACAGCGCCGTATTCTGCCTGTTTACACATCGCTGTATTTGAATACCCATACCTACACCAGTTTCTTTGGCGCTTCAGCCTGTGTGGCCACATGTTTCATGCCAGGACTGGTCTACTAAGTCAAAAAAATGTTTCAAATGGCTCTGAGCACTATGGGGCTTAACATCTGAGGTCATCAGTCTCCTAGAACTCAGAACTACTTAAACCTAACTAACCTAAGGACATCACACACATCCATGCCCGAGGCGGGATTCGAACCTGCGACCGTAGTGGTCGCGTGGTTCCAAACTGTAGCGCCTAGAACCGCTCGGCCACCCTGGCCGGCTACTAAGTCACCATAGACATCTGAAATGCGACGCAATCAACGAAATACAGGTGAAAAATGAAAACACGGGTAAGAATATCAGCCGACGACTACGATACGTGTTCATTTTATTTTTTCTGCTATTGCACATCTTTACGTCGAGTGTTAGAGTAGTAGCAGAAATAATGATCTGGTTACATAACTTACATACCGCACCACACGTAGGACGAAGAATCAAATGCTACTTTGTTCACAGTCTCAAAATCGGTATGAAATATTACCTAATGGGATTATCGACAGCATATCGGCTGAATGTGCGATTGTTTGTACAACTTCTACTTACTGTCCCCCCCCCCCCTCCCCCCGTATGATAAATGTTTATTACAGATGTTTATTATCCTATTCTCTGCCTAAAGGTCCTCTGACTTCAAAATAATTAACACAAATAAACATATGGAAAATATATAATGAAATAAATTAGATTAATCAACACACTTACATTATTATTCGTTTAGCATAAATTTGAGCTTTTCATATTCCTGTTTGACCTATATGTTTAGCTCGGTACAAGATACGATGGCTTTACTTTCTAACTAACGTGGTGTGCGTGGATGTACCACGGGCAGCCCACTTGATGACGTTACTAAGCCAGCGTTTGTTGAAGGAGGACGTAAAGAGAGATGCCCCGCAAAACATGACAGCCGCGCGTGGTGGCCGACCGGTTCTAGGCACTTCAGTCTGGAACCGCGCGACTGCTACGGTCGCAGATTCGAATCTTGCCTCGGGATTGGATGTGTGTGGTGTCCTTAGGTTAGTTAGGTTTAAGAAGTTCTAAGTTCTAGGGGACTGATGACCTAAGATGTTAAGTCCCATAGAGCTCAGATACATTTGAACCAAAACATGTCAGCTCTTAATCTCTGTGTTTTCTTAATTTAAATGTTTGTGCGTTTCTGGGGAAACAACATGGGTTTGCGGGAAACAGGTCAGAATGGCCGCTGCACAAGGCTGTTGGCTTTCAACCAGCCCATGAATTCAGTCCGTATCAGTTCCATCTTCGTCCTTCCAGGTAGAGCTCTCCCCGACAGACATGCAGATCAAAAGAAAGGTTGAAGAATATTTTCTCAGAAAACGCAATACTGGTAAAACTATGTATACAGCTGATATACTAATATCTGACAAGAAATTTTCTAGAATGATGGCTGACTAATGAATAGTAACCAATATAAGGATGTAGGCAATAGCGGAAGAAGCGGATATAGTTCTCATGGTTCTCCCCCAGACGTTAGGGAACATGTAGAAATGACTCATCTGATTCTTTCGAAGGGAATGATCCACATGCTGACAGGACACAGATTGTATCACAGTCATCTCTGTACATTCAATGGCACTTGCACTCATAGAGAAACGGGAATACCTGAACACGTAGTGGTACCTCTATCACAGGCTCGCAGGTGATACAAAGACAGGCTGTCTAAGATGATGATCTTTGGATTGTAGGGCGCTCAACTACGCGGTTACCAGTGCCCGTACAAATTCCCAAACTTTGCTCAATCCAATCTCGCCACTTGAATGAATGATGATGAAATGATGAGGACAACACAAACAGCCAGTCATCTCGAGGCAGGTGAATATCCCTGACCATGACGGGGGTCGAACCCGGTACCCCGAGCTCGGAAAGCGAGAACGCGACCGCGAGACCACTAGCTGCGGACGGCTGTTTAATAAATCGTAGTTTGTCTGATGTTATACGTGAGAGAGAAGCACGTGCTACTCTGAACAGACTATCAGAGACATATTCCAGCAAAGAGAGAGAGAGAGAGAGAGCTACAAAAGTGCACTGCTGGCCATTAAAATTGCTACACCACCAAGATGATGTGCTACAGACGCGAAATTTACCCGACAGGAAGAAGATGCTGTGATATGCAAATGATTGGCTTTTCAGAGCATTCATACAAGGTTGGCGCCGGTGGCGACACCTACAAGTTGCTGACATGAGAAAAGTTTCCAACCGATTTCTCATACACAAACAGCAGTTGACGGGCGTTGCTTGGTGAAACGTTGTTGTGATGCGTCGTGTAAGGAGGAGAAATGCGTACCATCAGGTTTCCGACTTTGATAAAGGTCGGATTGTAGCCTATCACGATTGCGGTTTATCGTATAGCGACATTGCTGTTCGTGTTGGTCGAGATCCAATGACTGTTAGCAGAATATGGAATCGGTGGGTTAGGACGGTAATACGGAACGCCGTGCTGGATCCCAACGGCCTCGTATCCCTAGCAGTCGAGATGATAGGTATCTTATCCGCATGGCTGTAACGGATCGTGCAGCCATCTCTCGATCCCTGAGTCAACAGATGAGGACGTTTGCAAGACAACAATCATCTGCACGAACAGTTCGACGACGTTTGCAGCAGCGTGGACTATCAGCTCGGAGACCATGGCTGCGGTTACCCTTGACGCTGCATCAGAAACAGGAGCGCCTGCGATGGTGCACTCAACGACGAACCTGGGTATACGAATGGCAAAACGTCATTTTTTCTGATGAATCCCGCTTCTGTTTACAGCATCATGATGGTCGCATCCGTGTTTAGCGACATCGCGATGAACGCACATTGGAAGCGTGTATTCGTAATCGCCATACTAGCGTATCACTCGGCGTGATGGTATGGTGTGCCATTGGTTACACGTCTCGGTCACCTCTTCTTCGCATTGACGGTACTTTCAACAGTGGATGTTACATTTCAGATGTGTTACGACCCGTGGCTCTACCCTTCATTCGATCCCTGCGAAGCCCTACATTTCAGCAGGATAATGCACAACCGCATGTTGCTGGTCCTGTACGGGCCTTTCTGGATACAGAAAATGTTAGACTGTTGCCCTGGCCAGCACATTCTCCAGATCTCTCACTAACTGAAAACGTCTGGTCAATGGTGGCCGAGCAACTGGCTCGTCACAATACGCCAGTCACTTCTCTTGATGAACCGCGGTATCGTATTGAAGCTGCATGGGCATCTGTACCTGTACACGCCATCCAAGCTCTGTTTGACTCAATGCCCAGGCGTATCAAGGCCTTTATTACGGCCAGAGGTGGTTGTTCTGGGTACTGATTTCTCAGATCTATGCACCCAAATTGTATGAAAATGTAATCACATGTCAGTTCAAGTATAATATATTTGCCCAATGAATACCCGTTTATTATCTGCATTTCTTCTTGGTGTAGAAATTTTAACTGTGGAACAAGTTCTGAAATCGCTTCTAAGGTGCAGGTCATGCGTAATAATAGCCACCAATGACTTGAATTAAGTAATATGCGATTTTCCTCAAAGTAGCTGCCAAAACAGAATTACATTAAAATTATAAAACACAAATTCTGATTGTAGCAGAGTTCAGGTTATAAATTCTCTGCATATTCTCCCATGAACTGCAACCTCTTTTATGGTTTCTACGCAAACAGATTTGTGTTAAAAGCTATCAAATGTTATTAGTCTATTTTGTAACCTCAGTTCGGGCTTGTAACACTTTTGATTCCCACAGACATCGTTCTTCACTACAGCTTAGATTATAATCAGTGATTTGTCCCGTGACTGCAGAGTACTGCTGGCACTATCCAAACAGAAATAAGGAAGTCTGGAGGGCGAATGAGAAACCACATTTCCGTGAACAGTAAGATATGGTAATAACGGACACCATGTTTGAAATGCCTTTGAGAAGAAGGCATACATAAAAAAATCCCGGTGACAAACAAATATACCAACCTGACTATATCATGTTGGCCAAAGAAAACAAAATAAATTGAGCCACAGATATCCTGGCGCTGAAGGAGACAGTGATCACACACTTGTAAAGCAAAATTTAAAAAAAGATGGTAAGTAAGAACAAAATAAGGTGAGAGTTTAATAAGTTACTAAATGAACAAACATAACGAGAACGTGCAGGAGCATACTAATACATTCAAGGAAGCTAATTATAGAGAGATGGATTGAAATATCTTGAAACAAGGATCAAATCGAACTGAAGAAATACTATGTGTATTGTTGTGTCTAGACAAGAGAGCCTAGACACAATGAGAGGAAGCCGAAAGGCACGCGCTAAGCTAAAGCTGGATGGCGTGAGGTCTGAAACAGGATACGTAATGAATGCTATAAAGAAAAGTACGTAGCTGCTGGAATACTTAACTTAAATCCATCCTTTTGGTACATCTGGAGATTGTGGCGATACAAGTGAGACTCTTTAGATAAATGCAATGTTACTAATGGCGCCTTGCTAGGTCGTAGCCATTGACTTAGCTGAAGGCTATTCTAACTATCTGCTCTGCAAATGAGCGAGGCTTCTTCAGTGTAGTCGCTAGCAAAGTCGTCCGTACAACTGGGGCGAGTGCTAGTCCGTATCTCGAGACCTGCCTTGTGGTGGCGCTCGGTCTGTGATCCCTGACAGTGGCGACACGCGGGTCCGACATGTACTAATGGACCGCGGCCGATTTAAAGCTACCACCTAGTAAGTGTGGTGTCTGACGGTGACACCACATGTATTATATCATAGAAACCACTATAAGAAAATAAATACAGAAGAAAGCGAAGTGCAATATAGAACAATGCTGAATGTCGTTGTGACAGAATATAAATGGGACAAAGAAGAATGGATGAAGGAAGTTAGGCGAAGAACAGAGAATGATGTACTGGGAGCAAGGACAGATAGAGCATATTGCGCAATAAAGCCACTGCAGCACATACTTAAACAAGAAGTACTCTGATAAAAGATACGAATGGACAATTAATTACTGATAGAGAACATATGACATACAGTTCGAATGTATATCTTGAAGACTTGTACTACTATGAGGAGCCGGCCGGAGTGGCCGAGAGGTTCTAGGCGCTACAGTCTGGAACCGCGCGACCGTTACGGTCGCAGGTTCGAATCCTGCCTCGGGCATGGATGTGTGTGATGTCCGTAGGTTAGCTAGGTTTAAGTAGTTCCAAGTTCTAGGGGACTGATGACCTCAGAAGTTAAGTCCCATAGTTCTCAGAGCCATCTGAACTACTATGAGGAAGTATTGGAAATTACAATCATCTCTAACCTGATCATATGGTGGAAGAAGATAATAAAAGACCGATAATCACATGAGAAGAATTTGATTCAGCAGTTCAGCAGTTGAAAGACAAGAAAGCAACAGGAACAGACAACATCCCAACAGCACTTCTGAAGAGAATAAAAGATAATGTTGAGCAAAAACTTTACAACGTCGTTGTAAGAAGCTATTACAATGGATAGTCCGCCTCCATAGCATAGCGGTGGCGTTACTGCCTACCTCGCAGGAGGCCCGGGTTCGATTCCCGGCAGGGGATTGGGTGTTGTGTGTCCTTCATCATCACTGACGCACAAGTCGCCGATGTGGCGTCACCTAAAAAGCCGGCACGGTAGCTCAGCGTGTTCGGTCAGAGAGCTGCTCGCCCTCTCTAATAAAAAAACTGAGTAGAGGAATCAACGATCAACATGAACAGATGTCTTGTCACATCCGGAAAAAAAGGAAAAGAAAAGGCTTTCAATACGGCGGCCGAACTCCCTCACATGGGGCTTGCCGGCCAAAAATGCCACACGTCAGTGAGTGTTCTGACTATAGAAAATTAACGATGTTGTCGCATGCATCAAAAACATTGCTCATTGTAATTAAGAACCGGACGAAAATGAAAACTGAATTAAAATTTCTCGGCTTTCCAGCTGCATCTAGTAACGAAAATCACACGAGCTTTCGACCAAGCATTTCTTGGCCATTGTCAAGTGGTATGACTGCCAGTGGGATTGCTGGTACACCCCTTTATGTACACCCGCTGTGACGCATCTGATGCCCGCGGCATCGCGATGTTCGGGCAGATGTTGACTCGGCATCCGAAGGAACACTGCATCGTAATTCGCAATTACCGTATCGTATTTGTCCGCCGATGTCGGAAAAGCGACTTTCAAGTGAACTGTATCCCTATACGGGAATACACATAATGAATGAACGAGTAATGGATGTAGACATGTGACTGATGACATATGGAAATTTGAGTCTGACAGTGAGTCGTGCTCGTATAGCCTAATGGTAAGGCGACCGCTCGCCATAAGCGGGAAATACGGGTTCGAGTCACGTTCCGGTACGGATATTCATAGTCGTCATTCGATTATACAGCTGATGGTTATCCATATTCGCAACTGCGAATACATTTCATGTGTAACATACAAGCTGGCGAAATGTTTGGCCAATTTCCTCGCTCCATATGTGGGACACTGTGAACATCATACTACAGAGTCAGCAGATTTTTGAAAACGAATTAACCGTCTTCGACTTAATGAGGGTGACATTATGGTCAGTTGTGATGTGGTGTCGCTGTTTACGAATGTACCTGTCAAAGACTGTTTGGACCTAGTGTCCCATTCCTTTGTAGGTGAAGTGGTCGAGCTAGCCTATTTGTTTCTTTCGATACGTTGGCGACACGTTTGGCCCCATGGACGTGAGAAACTTGACGAGTTCTTGGAACAACTCAACGGCATTAACAGTAATACCCATTTCAACATGCAGGTAGAAAAGCACGATGATTTGCCTGTCCTCGACGCTCTCGTCCACCGCAAACGAAGTGGATGCCTTGGCCACAGCGTCTATATAAACCCCACCTGCACCGATCTGTACTTGGCACCATGGACGCGCACGCCATCAGCCATCATCACCCGGCACAGAAGCGCAGTGCATTACATACATTGGTACTTCGTGCAGGAATGATATCTGACGCTGATAACCTTCCCCATGACCTGGGCCATCTGCGCAAGGCCTTTAGGAACAAATACGCCCATCAAATAAATGAAGCGATTTGAAGCAAGAGTCACAACAAGACCATCGGCGACGAGCAGGAAAAGGAAGTTGCTTCCTTGCAGTTCTGTGATTCCGTGGTGGCGAAGATAAGCCGCCTGCTGAAACGACACAATATCAAATTGATCTTCGGCCCTCCGACAAATATCTCAATTAGTGAGACCAGTTAAAGACTCAGCAGGTCCCAGAACACCAGGGGTCTACAAGATATCTTACGAGTGTGACCACTCTTACGTTGGACAAATAATGCGTTCTGTGGAACAACGCAGGAAGGAGCATGAAAGGTTTTATCGCCTAGGAATCTGCTTTAGCTGAGCATGCTTTAGAAAACGGACACCGGATTAAATAGGATATAACATCCGTCGTGGCTCGCACAAACGGCTTCTGCGATTGTGGAACTAAAGTATCCATTGAAATAAAAATCGACGATAACACCCTAAATAGACACTGAGGCCTGCAGCTCAGCTCGGCGTGCGATCCAGCCATCACGTGGTTGAAGCGGGCATATCGAAAGCAAAGTCAACATACGGCGATGCCGCTGGCATCAGTGACGTCACAGCAGGCAGTTAGTGTACTAGTGTATATGAGGAGCACACCAGCAGCCCACTGGTAGTCATACCACTTGACAATGACCAAGGAGTGCTTGGCCGAAATCTCGTGTAATTTTAATTACTTGACACCGCTGTAAACCCGAGAATGTTTTATTCTATGTTACCGCCGCGAGACTCTGCATTCCTACAAAACGAAAATTGAACAAAATTCATCTCAGGATGAGTTCAGTGTTACATCTGGAAAGGTTAGTAACAAGTTCTTCTAGCAATAAGAACTAATCTCGAAAGAAGACTGAGTATCAACAGGGAGATATATATAATATTCGTGGGTATAGAGAAAACTTTTGATAATACTTACTGGAAATAACTACTTAAGACCATGAAAAATACAGGAGGGACAAATGACTCATTCTGTTGCATTACAAAGACCAAAAACGTAGAGACAAACGTTAATGGAAATGTAAAACTGCTTCCATTAGAAGAGGAGTGACACTAGGTTGCGCACTATCCGCTGACTCATTCAACATGTTCGTTGCGGAGGCCATAATCAAATGCAAGCAAAAGACGAAAGGCAGCAAAATCAGTGGATAGCAAATCCATTCTATAGTATTTGCGGATGACATTGCATTAACTGCAAATTCAGAGAAGGAACTAAGTAATGAGATATTTATGATACAGTAGTGCCTGTATTATTCCGAATTACGACACAAAGTTCCTTGGTACGTGAATGACTGTCCAAAGAAACTTTGGATCGTAATTCGAATCAATTCAGGCACTGCAATATCGTAATTATCTGCCGTCACCGGGCAAGCGACTTTCAAATAAAATGTCTCCCCTGCATGGGAACATACACATATCAAAAAAAGTTTTGCATCAACCCGGTTCCCAGAACTCCTGAAGATGGACGTTGACTGTGGATATTGTATCAGAGACACAGTCCCTTTGACTTCAGAGATGTCACTAAACCCTCCCAAATATGTAAGCAACCACGCATGAGCAGCGCCTATTAGACGGACGGGGTTAGACAGCCCATCAGTTCCAGTCATTCCACCAGGAAGGAGGCACACGGCTCGTGTTGTCTGTAGTTCAACTAAGCGTAGACGATCAACACCGTTGTTCGATCGCGTTCGCATTGTTATTTTGTGCCAGGAAGGACTGTCAATAAGGGAAGTGTCTAGGCTTCTCGGAGTGAACCAAAGCGATGTTGTTCGGACATGGAGGAGATACAGAGAGACAGGAACTATCGATGACATGCCTCGCTTACGTCGCCCAAGGGCTACTGCTGCAGTGGATGACGGCTACCTACGGATTATGGCTCGGAGGAACCCAGACAGCAAGGTCACCATGTTGAATAATGCTTTTCGTGCAGTCACAGGACGTCGTGTTAAGACTCAAACTGTGCTCATTAGGCTGCATGATGCGCAACTTCACTCCCGACATCCAAGGCGAGGTCCATCTTTGCGACCGCGATACCATGCAGCGCGGTACAGATGGGCCCGACGACATTCCGAATGGGCCACTCAGGATTGGCATCACATTCTCTTCACCGATGAGTGTCGCATATGCCTTCAACCAGTCAATCGTCGGAGACGTGTTTTGGGGTAACCTGGTCAGGCTGAAAGCCTTAGACACACTGTCCAGCGAGTACAGCAAGGTGGATGTTCCCTGTTGTGTTGGGGTGGCATTATGTGTCGCCGACGTACGCCGCTGGTGGTCATGGAAATCGCCGTAACGGCTGTACGATACGTGAATACCATCCTCCGACCGATAGTGCAACCATATCGGCAGCATACTGGCGAGGCATTTGTGTTCATGGACGACAATTCGCGCCTACATCTTGCACATCTTGTGAATGACTTCCATCAGGATAACGACATCGCTCGACTAGAGTGGCCACGATGTTCTCCAGAGATGAACCGTATCGAACATGCCTGGGATAGATTGAAAAAGGCTGTTTATGGACGGCGTGACCCACCAATCACTCTGAGGGATCTACACCGAATCGCCTTTGAGGAGTGGGACAATGTGGACCAACAGTGCCTTGATGAACTTGTGGATAGTACGCCATGACGAATACAGGCATGCATCAATACAAGAGGACGTGTCACTAGGTATTAGAGCTACCGGTGTGTACAACAATGTGGACCATCACCTCTGAAGGTCTCGCTCTATGGTGGTACAGTATGCAATGTGTGGTTTTCATAAGCAGTAAAAAGGGTGGAAGTGATGTTTATGTTGACCTCAATTCCAATTTTCTGTACAGGTTCCGGAACTCTCGGAACAGAGGTGATGCAAAACTTTTTTTAGATGTGTGTACATAATGGACGTACCAGTACAAGTTGTAGACACATGGTTGACGACATATGGACGTTCGAGTCTGCTAGGATTCGTGCTCTAATAGTCAAATGGTGAGGCGGCCACTCGCGATAAACGGGAACTTCGGCTTCGAGCCCCGGTTCGGCTCAATTTTTTATAGACGTCATTCCATTATACAACTGATGGTAGTCCATATTCGGAACTGTGAATACATTTCTTGTGGGTCTAAGAAAAATGCTGCGACGTTTTCCATTACCACTAAAAGTACCAAACTTATGATGAACACGTGTGAAGCCATAGCAGTGGCAGTTAAAAAATCCAATAAAGAAACAAACAAACATCAAGATAGATTATGAAACCATAAAACAATGCAGTCGGTTATGATAGAATGTGATGTCTCTCAAGAGAACAGATACACCATAAAAATCAGTAGGAGAACTGCCCCTGCTAAAACGACCTTCAGTGACAAAAAACAACTTCTGACTAGCAGGCACACATGTATTAAAATTAACAAAGAATTAATCAAGATGTTTGTATGGAGTGTTTTGTTACATGGCTGTGAAAATTGGTCCTAATAATTCATAATATACAACACTTGGAGGGAATGGAAATATTGACGTGCAAATATATTCGCAAAATAAACTGAACAGAGAAAAAATCGAGCTAGTGGGTCTCAGGGAAGAAACCGGACGGGGGATTTGATCTCTACCACAGAAAAGAATTCTTGAGCAAAAGTTAGAATTTAGGAAAGAAAGAAAGGCCGCGGAAGAATCATCTAGATTCTGTGATGAACTTAAATTCAGACACTACGCTGTCTTCAAGCGCTCAGCAGAGGATAGAAGACGAAGAAGAAGAAGAAGACGAAGAAGGAGAAGATGATGATGGTGGTGGTGGTGGTGGTAGTAACTTTGGTTATTTCCCCTCTCAGTGCAACTAGAACAGGAACAAAAGGGAAAACGTTGTTGAGTTAAAAACTGTAAATGAGACGTCGCACCAGGCTAAAGCTGATATTAAGTTCCTAGGGAAGGAGTGAGTAGCTCAGTGTGTCAAGTATTGTCTACAGAATATGGAGAAGTAGTTTAAGTTCAGCCTTAGAAATTCCGTTTGGTGGACATTGTGGTGCGAGGTTAATGTTGCATTCCAGATGAGTCGACGCGCTTTGATAGTGAGCCCCTTTACCCTATTAGTTTCTTCATACTCACAACCACCAACTTTCTTATTTCGCGCAACTGAACTGCTTCTTTCTTGCCCATCGTCATAAACGTGCAACTACACCAAACAATTATGAAGATTCTGACTTTCAGCTGACGATTTACCCACCGATGGCAATTGGACTAGAAGGGCCAACGCAACTCTATCGAGGTGGCGAGAATACCAGGCGTTGCAGCTCTTGTGGTCGACTAGTTCATCGGACATCCAAGTTTCGGCATCGTCGCTACAAATCTCAAAGCTACCGCAGATCACCGTTAACACCAGCCGTCCTCCCTTGTTTCACCAACTGTGCGGTCAGTCGACAGATAAAGGAGTGATGTCAGCTCACGTTTATTCACAATAAACGATAAAAAAGTGAATTTACGTATATATTTTTTTGTTAAATATACCCCTTACCGAGATTTGTTCCACTTTCTTTGCCCAGAGTTCTGTGTATTCACACTGAGGAAAACGGAAAATTGAAAGTGTTACACCACGAACATTTTGACCCAACGTTTCCATACTGGCCGTCCAGTATTTACGTGTCTGTGGGACATATCGATTACAAATTCGACCTCATAGGAGCATAATTTCGTTAATTTCAGTATAGAAAAAAAAACTTCTTTTTCGTATAAAGAATGTTGTGAGTGCAAGAAGTCTATTTGGTGTGTCTAACATTACTGAAACGTGTCAGGCAGAGATCACAACACAGCATGCATAGGGGACGACACGCTCAGCTAACCTTCGGACTACATCATGAGAAGATTGTAGCATTGTATTGCTGGCTCTGAGAAATAGACGGATGACAACTGTTGAAATCAGAGCATTAATTAAAGGCAGAAGACCGTCAGGAGCCATCTGGAACAGATTACTAACAACTGGGATCAGATCTCTAGTTCTTATGTGTCTCTAACCCTTGACACCATATCAGAGACAATCGACACTTACATTGTCTAGAGCGGGAGTCAAATGGGGCATAGAGGGACATTATGTGGTGTTCAGCAATGCGTCTCACTTTTCTTTGGGCTGTCAATAAGACGCCAATATGTCCGTAGACGATCTGGTGAGAGATCACAGGAAATGGCGATTCTTGAGACCCATACCCCACAGTCTTCTAAAATCAGGGTGTGGATATCTGTTGAATGACAATAGGACTGATTTTTTAATAACTGAAGGAAGGTTACAAGTTCGCCAGTACGTGGCAAGAATGTATACCCATTGGCATACTCTTTATGGCCAGGGTACCAAACGGCATATTCCAGCAGGGTAATGGGAGACCCCAAATCGCAGTTCTCTCGATAAAAGTCTTGAAAAACGTATGGATCCTCAAATGGTCTGCGTGGTTTTCTCATTAGTCATTCTTACAGGGTGTCTGGGATGCAATGGAAAGAAATATACTCTCATAGCAGCCTCCATCTAGTAAACTTCAGGAACTGACACAGCACGTGTTTAAGGCATGGCAAGAAATTGCTCACGATGACAATCGGAAGATGTTCGCTTCCATACTTCAACGAATACAAGTGTGTATTCGTGCCCGTGGAGGTCACACCTCATACTGATGTTGATGAAATTACAGTCTCTTAAAGGAGGAAAAGAAAAGGAAAAGAAATTTCAAGATGTGTTAGATGATGATCAGTTTGGCTTTAGGAAAAGAAAAAGCATCAGAGAGGCAGTTCTGACGTAGCGGATGATAATGGAACCAAGAATAAAGAAAAATCAAGAAACCCTTATAGGATCTGTAGACCTGGAAAATGGTGCAAGATGCTCGAAATTATGAGGGGTAATCTATAGGGAGAGACGAGTAATATGCAATAAGTACAAAAGAAAGAGCCAAGAGGGAATAATAAGAGTGGACGGCCAAGAACGAAGTACTCGGATCAAGAAGAGTGTAAGACAGGGTTGTAGTGTTTCGCCCCTTCTGCTAAGTCTTTACAGCGAAGAAGCAATAATGGAAATAAATGAAAGGTTCAGGAGTGGGATTAAAATTCAAGATGAAAGGATATCAATGGTACGATTCGCTGAGGACATTACTATCTTGAGTGAAAGTGAAGAAGAATTACATGATCTGCTGAAAGAATGAACAGTCTAATGAGTAAACATCATGGATTGGGAGTAAATCGAAGGAAGACGAAAGTAATGAGTAGCAGCAGAAATGAGAACAGCGAGAAACAACATCAGGATTGATGGTCACGAAGTAGATGAAGTTAAGGAATTCTACTCCCTAGGCAGCAAAATAGCCAATGACGAACGAAGCAAGATGGATATCAAAAGCAGGCTAGCACTGGCAAAAAGGGCATTCCTGGCCTAGAGAAGTCTACGAGTATGAAAGACAGGTCTTAATTTGAGGAAGGAATTTCTGAGAATGAACGGTTGGAGTGCAGCGTTGTATGGTAGTGACACATGGACTGTAGGAAAACCGGAACACACAGAGAATCGAAACATTTGAGATGTGGTACTATAGACGAATGTTGAAAATTAGGTGGACTGATAAGATAAGGTATGGGGAGTTTCTGTGGAGAATCGGAGAGGAAAGGAATGTGTGGAAAACACTGACTAGGATGAAGGACAGGATAATAGGACAAATGTTAAGACATCAGAGAATGACTTCCATGGTACTAGAGGGAGCTGTAGATGACAAGAACTGTAGAGGAAGGCAGAGATTGGAATACATCAAGCAAATAATTGAGGACGTAGGTTGCAAATGATACTCTGAGAAATATCGGACTGATGCCTCATGCTACAACAGTTTCCATATCCATCAGCGACAGGATGACTGATCAGTGCTGGTATTGCTCATCTGGAAACTTTTTACTGCTGACAGATGAGCTGCTCCAAGGGTGGTGTGCACTGCCTGCATATCTGAAAGCGTTTGTGTGTTTAGATTGTAGGGAAACAGAGGTTCAAATATTGTAAATGCAGGTATGGCCTGCCGGGGACACATCGGCCGTTATAAATGATATGCAGATAAAACAGTAACAAGCCACCTAAAATTTGGTTTTATAACCGATTTCGGCTGCCAGACTTGTGCCTCATCAGACAATCGTTTCCCACAGATGCTCGCCTTTGACGGGTGAAACCGGGCGTAAAATCTGGTTGTGTGCGACCTGTAGCTGTTTTATTTGTATATGGGAGCATGAAAACACAAGGCTTTTGGAACTACGAAATTAATATTTTTGATAAATCAAAATATGTATCTGTGAATGTAGTCCACCCGAAAGCGCATTTCTGTGAAATCAAAATTTGTTGTTGGGTGAAACTTCAGTATCGCTTTGTTCCGCCACTATCGTTGTAACATCAGTATGTCCTGGAAATACTGTCCACAATATGCACAGATGTTACTGCTGAACCATGTCCCATTCTTCGACGCTCTTCTGACGGCATTCAGTGTGAGTCGAGGGATCTTGCAAAGAAACGCTATGAGTTTCAATGGTCTCAAGTATGGTCAATCCTATTTATAACTGCAAAAATTGCAGGCCATTCCATTCAACTGCCTTCTGACGCCTTGAGGAAGGTGGGCGCTGTACGCTTTTGCATTGCCGTTTTGAAAGACGAATTCATCACGAAAATGTTGCCTGTTACGCTGG
Organism: Schistocerca serialis cubense; assembly: GCF_023864345.2. Lineage (NCBI taxonomy): Eukaryota > Metazoa > Arthropoda > Insecta > Orthoptera > Acrididae > Schistocerca > Schistocerca serialis. The sequence goes on from NC_064640.1 coordinate 891,820,840, forward strand.
ACATGAGGTGGTAGGATCCTGCCTCAATACTTCATATCCTTGAAATTACCCTCAATAGCGATGAGTGGCTTCCGACTCCGTACATCTTACCGCTCAGAACACGACTGACTAACCCTCATGCAGAACCTGAGGGACAGGCATTGATATCTGTCCGCCTCCAGTCATCACTGACGATCATCCGGCGCCATACAAATACCGTACTCGTCGGTCAAGAGAACTCGACGTCACTACTCCAGTTTTGATTCGAGATGTTCTCGTGCCCAACTACTTCGTGTATCACGGTGTTGGGGAGCTTGTGCTATTCCTCGTAAGAGACGTTTATGGGCAAAACAGACTGTGTGGAGTCGCAATTTGTACGCAGTGGTCATCAGTGATCAGTAATACGCAGAATTTTAATATTTTGGGTCTGAAGATAGCGGCTTAACTATAGGATGACGTAGCAGTGACGTACACCAGTTTGCTGACCATCTGCCTTCCGTGAAGTGTCAATGAGCGCATGAACTTAAGCGTGATGTGATCCTTCGAAGCACATTGACAAGCCTAACAGTGTTCACCAGCCCCACTGTCCCGTTCACGAGTGGAGGCACATTGCCAGCTACAGAGAAAGCTGACTTCTGACTGACCTCTACCTCAGTGACACAGCTGGTCGTACGTTGTGCTTTCCTGGAGTCAAGACAGCACTGAGAAAGACTTCCCTCTGTGAAAAAAAAAAACCACACAAACTATGAAAACCGTTAGGTTGATTCAGAACTGTTTTCGTGTAATTTATTGGAACTAGCTTCTTGAGTTGCCAAGGGTCAGGAAATGCTGGAGTGACGTAATCTAACACGCGCGGCCGGTATAGTCCGTAGCGTCGCTGCTGCTCATGTGCACTGCTGAGTCTTTTCCGTTTTTGTCTTTAGATGTGTAGGAAGTAGGTAACACCACAGAAATCGCCACTAGTGACACGAACTCAAAGCAGAAAACTCTTGCACAAAATAGAAACAAAAAGGTCTTACTGTATTTTTTCAAAAGGCTTATGTCTTGAGCAGAAAAAGTACGTCAGTTAATTGTACTAATGACATTCCTCTAACTTCTGGTATGGATGCATTGCTGAACATGACAATGCTCCATATTACACATTTCAGACGAAAAGTATCCGGACACACCTAGGTAATGTGGGACTGAGCATTAGATGGCACGAGAGGAGGACACACCAATATAAACTGTAAAGAAATGGGACGGAAATCGGTGGAAGTAATGTAGTACATGTACTCACAAACAAATGATTACTGTTTCAAAAACGTTGGACGCTTTATTCAGCAAAAAGACCTTCAGAAACTGAGCATGTCAGTAACGCGTTGGTCCACATCTGGGCCTTTGAAAGCAGTTATTCGTCTTGGCATTGACTAACAGAATTGTTGAATGTCCTCCTGAGGGATATCGCGACAAATTATGTACAACTGGTGCGTTACAGCGCCAAAACCCCGAGCTGGGTTGGAGGGCATTGCCCATAATGCTCCAGACTTTCTTAACTGGTGGAGAGATTTGGCGACCTTGCCGGCAAAGGTAAGGTTTGGCAAGTGTTAAGACAGGGAGTAGAAACTCTCACCGTGTGTGGGCATTAGCTTACTGAAACGTAAGCCCAGGTTCTCTTGTAATGTAGAGCAACAAAACGGGGCGTACTATATCGTCGACGTACCGCTTTGTTCTAAGAGTGCTACAGATAACAACTGAAGATCTCAAGCTGTGAAATGAATGGCACACCAGAGCGTCACTCACGGTTGTCGGACAGCACGGTGGGCGACAATCTGATTGGTATCTCACCACTGTCCGTGGCGTCTCCAGACACGTCTCCGGCCTGTAATCTCATTGACTGGAGTAGAGTTGTCTTCAGTGATGAGTCCCGCTTCGAACGGAGTCTTGATGACCTGCGAAGACGTGTTTGGAGATGTCCCAGCTGCAGTGACCAGCGGGATACCGACCTGACTGTCGCCCGCCTTACAGCCTGACAACCAGGGATGATGGTCTCTTCATAGCAGGACCCCTTCGGTTGTCACCCGTGGCAGTCTTAAGCACAGCGGTACGTCGACGATATTCTACCCCCCGTTTTGTTGCTCCTCATGGCAGGTGAACATGGGCTTACATTTGAGCAGGCTAACGCCCGCCAGCACGTGGCGAGAGTTTCTACTACTCATCTTTATACTTACCGAACCGTACTAAATTCCGTCCCATTCGGATAATTCCTTCAAGTTGTGTCGTTTTTCAGTCTTAGAGTGTAAAATGAGGCGGGGACTATTGTATTGTCAATAGAGAAGCACCAACAGCAGAATGGGTTGGTCAGGAGAGTTCAGTGACTTCGAGACCAGGTAGACTTAATTCACTGACAGACCGTGATCGTTAAGCGTTATGGAAGGTAGTAGTAAAAAAAAAAAAAAAAAAAAAAAAAAAAAACCCTAATCAACTAATGCAGTCAGTGGAAGAAACCACTCGTCAGTCCAAAAATGCTACCAGCAGTCAAACTGGCACAGTGACTGTTTGTTAGGAGTTAAAAAGAATGTGGTACAATCGTCAGGCAGCTTCTCATAAGCCACTCATTCCTGTAATTAATGCCAAGCGGTGTCTGAGTGTTAAGAGTGATGTCACTGGACAATGGATGGTGGAAAATCAGTAATTTGATGTCACGAATCACGCTGTATGCGAGAACCCGACGAAAGGGTTTGGGTTTGCGAATGCCTAGAGAACCTTACCTGATGTGTGGTGTGAGAGTGAAGTATGGAGGATTTCATGTTACGGTGTGGGACTGTTTTTCGTGGTTATGGGATTGGTCTCCCTTTTGGGCCTAATAAAAACGTAAATGCTTAAGGATATGAAATCATTTAACAGCACTGTGTACTGCGTACAGTATTGGAACCGTTCGGAGGCGATGATTGTTGGTATCAGCATGACAATGCACCCTGTCATAAAGCAGCATCTGTGAAACAATGGTTTCTGGACTACAACCTTCCCGAAATGGACTGCTCTGCCTATAGTTCCGAGATCACTGGAACTGCGGGAAGTTCCACGGGACTGGAAGAAGGCCCAGGTCATATCAATCTATAAAAAGGATAGAAAATCTGATGCACACAATTACCGGCCAATTTCACTGCCATCGATTTGTTGTAGAATCATGAAACATACACTCCTGGAAATTGAAATAAGAACACCGTGAATTCATTGTCCCAGGAAGGGGAAACTTTATTGACACATTCCTGGGGTCAGATACATCACATGATCACACTGACAGAACCACAGGCACATAGACACAGGCAACAGAGCATGCACAATGTCGGCACTAGTACAGTGTATATCCACCTTTCGCAGCAATGCAGGCTGCTAGTCTCCCATGGAGACGATCATAGAGATGCTGGATGTAGTCCTGTGGAACGGCTTGCCATGCCATTTCCACCTGGCGCCTCAGTTGGACCAGCGTTCGTGCTGGACGTGCAGACCGCGTGAGACGACGCTTCATCCAGTCCCAAACATGCTCAATGGGGGACAGATCCGGAGATCTTGCTGGCCAGGGTAGTTGACTTACACCTTCTAGAGCACGTTGGGTGGCACGGGATACATGCGGACGTTCATTGTCCTGTTGGAACAGCAAGTTCCCTTGCCGGTCTAGGAATGGTAGAACGATGGGTTCGATGACGGTTTGGATGTACCGTGCACTATTCAGTGTCCCCTCGACGATCACCAGTGGTGTACGGCCAGTGTAGGAGATCGCTCCCCACACCATGATGCCTGGTGTTGGCCCTGTGTGCCTCGGTCGTATGCAGTCCTGATTGTGGCGCTCACCTGCACGGCGCCAAACACGCATACGACCATCATTGGCACCAAGGCAGAAGCGACTCTCATCGCTGAAGCCGACACGTCTCCATTCGTCCCTCCATTCACGCCTGTCGCGACACCACTGGAGGCGGGCTGCACGATGTTGGGGCGTGAGCGGAAGACGGCCTAACGGTGTGCGGGACCGTAGCCCAGCTTCATGGACACGGTTGCGAATGGTCGTCGCCGATACCCCAGGAGCAACAGTGTCCCTAATTTGCTGGGAAGTGGCGGTGCGGTTCCCTACGGCACTGCGTAGGATCCTACGGTCTTGGCGTGCATCCGTGCGTCGCTGCGGTCCGGTCCCAGGTCGACGGGCACGTGCACCTTCCGCCGACCACTGGCGACAACATCGATGTACTGTGGAGACCTCACGCCCCACGTGTTGAGCAATTCGGCGGTACGTCCACCCGGCCTCCCACATGCCCACTATACGCCCTCGCTCAAAGTCCGTCAACTGCACATACGGTTCACGTCCACGCTGTCGCGGCATGCTACCTGTGTTAAAGACTGCGATGGAGCTCCGTATGCCACGGCAAACTGGCTGACACTGACGGCGGCGGTGCACAAATGCTGCGCAGCTAGCGTCATTCGACGGCCAACACCGCGGTTCCTGGTGTGTCCGCTGTGCCGTGCGTGAGATCATTGCTTGTACAGCCCTCTCGCAGTGTCCGGAGCAAGTATGGTGGGTCTGACACACCGGTGTCAATGTGTTCTTTTTTCCATTTCCAGGAGTGTATTTTGTGTTCAGACAGAATGACTTTTCTAGACTCTGAGAAGCTCATCTGCAGAAACCAGTACGGTTTTAGAAAACAGCGGTCATGCGAGACACAGCTGGCCATCTTTCGCATGATATACAACAGGCTCTAGGTACCGGCTCCCAGGTTGATGCCATATTTATCGACTTTCGAAAGGCTTTCGACTCAGTTCCACACTGTCGCTTGCTACAAAAAATGCGCGCTTACGGTCTATCCGATCACATATGCGATAGGACTGATTGCCGATGATTCTGCAGTCTACAGGAAAGCAGTTTCATACGAAAGTTGTGAACAAATCAATGAAGATTTGCAGAAAATAAATGCGTGGTGTAATGACTGGTAGTTATCTCTCAATAGTAGTAAGTGTAACCTACTGCGTATAACTAGGCGAAAATCTCCATTAATGTACGGGTACAAAATAAATGCCCAGTCTTTGGAAGCGGTAACGTCCGTCAAGTATCTGGGTATGACTATTCGAAATGATCTCAAATGAAATGATCAGATTACATAAGTAACGGATAAGGCGAAATCTAGATTGCGGTTTATTGGGAGAATCTTGAAGTGATGCAGTCCTTCAACAAAGGAAATAGCTTACAATACGTTACTTCGTCCAGCCTTGGAGTATTGTTCGTCTGTATGGGACGCTTACCAGTTGGGTCTGATTCAAGAGATTGAGAAGGTCCAAAGAAGAGCTGCAAGATTCGTGATTGGTACGTTTAGCCATCGCGAGAGCGTTACAAATTTCATAGAGAGTTTGAAGTGGGACACACTTGCAGATAGACGGCCCGCTAAAAGGAAGGGGCTGCTCACCAAATTCCGAAATCCAATCTTCACCGAAGATGTAGAGCATATATTATTACCACCAGCTTTCAAATCGCGCAATGATCACCATTGAAAGATAAGGGAAATAAGAGCTCGTACTGAGGCGTTCAGACAGTCGTTTTTGCCTCTCGCGATCCGCGAGTGGAACAGAAGGGAGGAAATATGACTTTGGCGCGAATAGTGCCCTCCGCCACACACCGCCTGGTGGCTAGCGGAGTATATATGTAGATGTAGATATGAGCTTGAAGCTAATGGGACACCAATGGAATGAGTTAAAACTTTCCTTTTGCTCCAGGCCCCAGTGTCCAACATCACTACGTTTTCTAGTGTTGGACCTTGGGGAACAGAGGACTGCCATTCCTTACAGACGTTGACTCACTTCACTGAAAGTGTCCCCAGCAGAGCTGAAGCCGTTATAAGGACGAAGGGCGGACACACCCCGTAATGACCCCTAATAATACTTTCGGTCCGTTAGTGTTTATCAGCAACAAATATCTGCAAGTCTTTAGTTGAAAACTTCTATATGCCTGAAATTAGACTGAATAAAACCTAAGTTCTCTGCTGATTCTACACAAGGATTTTCTAACTGTTTACTAGATGATAGCTTACACCGTCTGAGATATCACAGATTATTCCCCTTAACATCAGATCTATCTTGCGTCCGGTTTGTTTATTTCGAAGTTCATTTTACACCTTATCAGCTGTAACCTGTTATGTGAATCAATATCTGTACGTTATGCAGTCTAAAACGTGTTTTGTTTTTAGTGAGAATGTAATAGTAAGTACGAAAAATTTTAACACGTCCTGTTTTACGCAGCCATGGAATATAAATCGAGCTAATAGCATGCGAACAAGTACGAACAACAATAATTGTTTATTATCTTGGTACTAACAGAAATTACAATTTTTAATTTATGAAATCGTTCTCATAATCGTTGGCTTCAGCAGATAGTCCCATAAGTAACAAACCACTGCTTTTTACTCAAAGAAATAATTAATATATGCAGTGTCAGCTGTTTGCATGTATTAAGAACCTGACTGGAAAAATAAATATTTTTTTCTTTTTTACTTTGAACAAGGATTTATTATATGAATTTATTGTATGAATATATTTGCATTCCTTAATATGAGAGTTATGTTTTCAAGGAAAGAAAAAATTCTTTCACAGTGACCTTATTTTTCTTCATACCGTCTAGTCTTTCTCCTAACACACAAGAAAGCTCCTGACACTGTGTATCTGGTATGTAGCGCACTACCTTACGAATGAAAATGATTAGTTTTGAAAATTTGCAGCTCATTTTGCACGAATTACTTGACAGCACAAAGAAGTCGAATATATTCAACATAATTCCAATCTGAAAGTTTTCACATCGTGAACTTTGATGCACCTTTTGATACACTCATCATAACTTGATTATTTACTTGTATGATCTCATATTCATCATTTAAATGTGCCTGAAGTCATTTCCGCGATTACATTCTGTCAGTCTGAAGGATTCTCTTAGTAGTGGCAATTTTAAAACTCACGAAAGCTCGCACTTAGAGCAAGCAGTGACTCCAACCTACAACACCCACGTAACGAAACACAACAGTTTGTAAATATGTGTTATTTACTATAAGGAAGACAGCATTTCCCTCAAGTAGGAAACCATCAGTCAAGCAAATCATGAGTTATTTACAAAAACTCAAGGAGCTGTGTAGACAAATAGTTCTAGAGTGATCTTAATAAATCAACAAGTAGGTCAATTTTCCATGACAGTTGGATTAAGACTTAGAAGTGAAAAAGTAAACATGAAATTATTTTGAGATACTTTTGGCGTAACAAAAGTGAAGGTATTATCCCTTCAGTATGATTTCCTTGCTGACAATTTCCTTGTGCGTTTAAAGATATTGCAAAACATCGTTAACTATTTAAAGTACCTGTCAAGTTATGTGTATTACAACTTCAGTCAAATTTGCTTCTAGCTTCTACGGTAAACGAAGATCGTATCACGGTTTTGCTGCTGCAACCTAGAAGTCAGACTGATTTGATGCTCCAAATAGAAAGTCTACCTATGACCTTTGGCATCTATATTTCTGCGAAAGAAACGATCTGAAGCGACGCAAAGATAAATTAATACTGAATGGGAGAAGTGCGTTCTGTCGGCCAGACTTTGGGCTGCGGGTGTGGCTTACCTGCAGAGCGGCGCGAGCAAGGCGTCTGGCCGCGGCTGCTGCTGCCTGCGGACTCCACCCCTTCGCCGGCGCTGCAGCGCCCTGAGTAGCCGACCGCACCGGCCGTAACCATGGAGACAGCCTGCTCCACCCACGCGCCTCCGGCCGAGGCCAGGCGCTTGCGCCTCGTGCCAGCCATAACAGAAGTACTGATTGCTCTCGTTCGTCCCTCCGACACCTCCCGCCCCAGTGAAAAATTGTAGGAAACCGGGAGCACCATTAGGCTGTAACAAGCCTAGAGCAGAGCAGTGATAGAACAGTATCAGTTTCTAGATACTTCTGTCGGTTCACATGATAGCTGTTGCTCCCCAAGCATAACTGCTGGTAACCTTACTTTCGTAGTGTAACTAATCCGTATAATCAGGCTTTGGTAAGGTATGTCACTACTAAATATTTTTTTCTGGGGATTGACACCAATTAACTTCGTTGCTGTCATACGTTTCCGAAATAACCCCGAAAACGATATTTTGTGTATAGAAGTGGTGAAGGAGGATACTTAGCGTGGAAGTATGTAATACACATGGTGGTCCATTGATCGTGACCGGGACAAATATTTCACGAAATTAGCGTCAAACGAAAAAACTACAAAGTACGAAACTTGTCTAGCTTGAAGGGGGAAACCAGATGGAGTTATGGTTAGCCCTCTAAATGGCAGGTCAAACGGATATCAACTGCGTTTTATAAAATAGGAACCCCCATTTTTTATCAAAATATTCGTGTAGTACGCAAAGAAATATAAATGTTTTAGTTGGACCACTTTTTTCGCTTTTTGATAGATGGCGCTGTAATAGTCACAAACATACGGCTCACAATTTTAGACGAACAGTTGGTAACAGGTAGGTTTTTTAAATTAAAATACAGAACGTAGGTACGTTTGAACATTTTATTTCGGTTGTTCCAATGTGATACATGTACCTTTGTGAAATTATCATTGCTGAGAACGCATGCTGTTACAGCGTGATTACCTGTAAATACCACATTAATGCAATAAATGCTCAAAATGATGTCCGTCAGCCTCAATGCATTTGGTAATACGTGTAACGACATTCATCTCAATAGCCAGTAGTTCGCCTTCCTTAATGTTCGCACATGCATTGACAATGCGCTGACGCATGTTGTCAGGCGTTGTCGGTGGATCACGACAGCAAATATCCTTCAACTTTCCCCACAGAAAGAAATCCGAGGACGTCAAATCCGGTGAACGTGCAGGCCATGGTATGGTGTTTCGACGACCACTCCACCTTTCATGAAATATGCTATTCAATACCGCTTCAACCGCACGCGAGCTATGTGCCGGACATCCATCATGTTGGAAGTACATCACCATTCTGTCATGCAGTGAAACATCTTGTAGTAACATCGGTAGAACATTACGTGGGAAATCAGCATACATTGCACCGTTTAGATTGCCATCGATAAAATGGGGGCCAATTATCCTTCCTCCCTTATTGCCGCACCATACATTAACCCGCCAAGGCAGCTGATGTCCCACTTGTCGCAACCATCGTGGATTTTCCGTTGCCCAGTAGTGCATATTATGCCGGTTTACGTTACCGCTGTTGGTGAATGACGCTTCGTCGCTAAATAGAACGCGTGCAGATAACCTGTCATCGTCCTATAATTTCTCTTGTGCCCAGTGGCACAAATGTACACGACGTTCAAAGTCGTCGCCATGCAATTCCTGGTGCATAGAAGTATGGTACGAGTCAAATCGATGTTGTGTAGCATTCTCAACATCGACGTTTTTGAGATTCCCGATTCTCGAGCAATTTGTCTGCTACTGATGTGCGGATTAGCTGCGAAAGTAGCTAAAACACCTACTTGGGCATCATCATTTGTTGCAGGTCGTGGTTGACGTTTCACATGTGGTTGAACACTTCCTGCTTCCTTAAATAACGTAACTATCCGGCGAAGGTCCGGACACATGGATGATGTCGTCCAGGATACCGAGCAGTATACATAGCACACGCCCGTGGGCATTTTGGTCACAATAGCCATACATCAACACGATGTCGACCTTTACGCAATTGGTCAACGGTCCATTTTAACACGAGTAATGTATCACGAAGCAAATACCGTCCGCACTGGCGGAATAATACGCGATACCACGTACTTATACGTTTCTGACTATTACAGCGCCATCTATCACAAAGCGAAAAAAGTGGTCCAACTAAAACATTCATATTTATTTACGTACTACACGAATATGTAATAAAAATGGAGGTTCCTATTAAAAAAAAAAAAAACGCTGTTGATATCCGTTTGACCCATGGCAGCGCCATCTAGCGGGCCAACCATAGCGCCATCTGGTTTCCCCCTTCAAGCTAGATGAGTTTCGTTCTTTGTAGTTTTTTCGCTTGATGTTTATTTCGTGAGATCTTTGACCCGGTCACTATCAGTGATGTGTAACCAATGGCACCCCATACCATCTCGCCGGATGATACGCCAGTATGGCGATGACGGATACACGCTTCCAATGTGCGTTCACCGCGATGTCGCCAAACACGGATGCGACCATCATGATGCTGTAAACAGAACCTGGAGTCATCCGAGAAAATGACGTTTTGTCATTCGTGCACCCATGTTCGTCGTAGAGTACACAATCGGAGGCGCTCCTGGCTGTGATGCAGCGTCTAGGGTAACCGCATTATGGTCTCCGAGCTGATTGTCGATGCTGCTGCAAACGTCGTCGAACTGTCCGTGCAGATGGTAGTTGTCTTGCAAACTTCCCCATCTGTTGAGTCAGGGATTGAGACGTGGCTGTACGATCCGTTACAGTCATGCGGATAAGATGCCTGTCATCTCGACTCCGCCGGACAGTGTGGCCGTGCGGTTCTAGGGGCGACAGTCTGGAACCGCGTGACCGTTACGGTCGCAGGTTCGAATGTGTGTGATGTCCTTAGGTTAGTTCGGTTTAAGTAGTTCTAAGTTCTAGGGGACTGATGACCACAGATGTTAAGTCCCATAGTGCTCAGAGCCATTTATTTATTTTTTTCTTCATGTCAGCACGTTGTAGGTGTCGCCACCGGCGCCAACCTTGTGTGAATGCTCTGAAAAGCTAATCATTTGCATATCACAGCATCTTCTTCCTTTCGGTTAAATTTCGCGTCTGTACCACGTCATCTTCGTGGTGTAGCAATTTTAATGGCCAGTAGTGCATAAGTGACATTCCCTCCAGTATTACGGGTAACTCTAAAATATTTCTTTTTGCTGATTACACTGGCTTTGTAGTAAAGGATATTGTGTGCAACATTGGGTCGGTTTCAAATAGTGCACTAAATGACCTAAGTTCATGGCTTTTTCAAATTTCTGGGTGTTCAGATGGATAGTAAGCTGTCGTGGAATGCCCAGTTTCTGGATCTTGTTCAAAGACTTAATACTGCCATTTTTACTATTCGAATGGTATCAGAAGTGAGTGATCGTTCGACACGAAAATTAGAGTACTTTGCTTATTTTCATTCGTTTATGTCGTATGGTAATATATTTTGAGGTAACTCTTCCCATTCTAAAAGGAAATTTTTGGCTCAGAAACGGGCGGTTCAGGCAGTAAGTAGTGTAAGTTCACGAACCTTTTGTCGACCACTCTTCATGAGTCTGGATATTTTGACATTGGCCTCTCAATATATATATACTCCTTACTGTCATTTCTTTTAACAATATTAGCTTATTCCCAAGAATAAGCAGCTTTCATTCGGTTAATACTCGCCAGAAATCAAACGTGCATTCGGATCGGACTTCCATAACTCTTGTGCAAAAAGGTTTGCAGTATACTGCTGCATCCATTTTCAATAAACTACGACTCGAATTCAAAAATCTTAGCAACAATCCACGCGCTTTCAAATCGAAACTGAAGAGTATCCTCATGGGTCACGCCTTCTATTCTGTCGAGGAGTTCCTTGAAAAATTACGCTGATTCTTATTGTATCGAAGATTGCGTTTACTTAAACTTATGGACTGGCCTTTTTCGGGTTCACGAACATTTATTTTTATCTGTTATTACTTTTATGTTGTAATTTAATGTACTGACACGTTCCATGACATTGGAGATATGCTCCTCAATTTGGTCCTACGGAACTTGACGTGTAAATAAATAAATAAATAAAAAGACATGTATCCACTGACAACAATTTTGTAGACTCTTCGTCAGTAAGTTGGGAATTTTAAACTCTCCGCCATGTAATGCAATTTCACTAAGTAAATTCGTCTTTAAGAGTCCCTCACAACCTGGAAAGAATAGTGATGTCCACAGCTTCAACACTAAAAGAACTGAAGACTTTGATCAGTTGTTACTACAGCTGTCACTGTCTTATAAAGGAACCTAATAGTGAGCCACAAAAATCATTATTTGCTCGCTCTCTGGCATGTGAGTCTGACAAATAGCAAAGCAAATTCTACAACCAAAATAAAATTATTCCTTATGGGCAGTTGGTTTAATTATACATTGCTTGCAAGTATAGCTTAAGAAGAGCTGAGTCGGTCCTCACCGTTTGTACAAAAAATTGTGCAAACCTTCTGTTGGCATATCTGTAGTTTATATTCGTATTCATTCTATAAGTTTCTCGTCCACGTGACATTCTGTGTTGTGTGTGAACTGGCAGCTGCTATAGGTAATGCTGTTCTTGTACATGTAGAGTTAGTCCGTTGTTTCACTGTAAAAGTGGACTGGAAATGAATGGAAGGAAAAATAAGGAATGCCGTGAAAAAATGGATAACAATTAATTTCACACTTGACATCCCAAGCCTACCGTACTAACCGTTTTGCGAAAAGCGCGCTAGTTAGTATTTTCGAGTCAGATATGCCTGATTACGGGTAGTGGAACAACACTGTAAATGGGGAAAAGGAGACTGTTGGACTACTGCTTGTGAATGAAACAGCTCGTCAAGGTAGCAGTGTGACAGTTCCAGACAGTTATCCCGTATGGTATTACTTGCTAGTAAGTGAAAGTACCAGTGGCTGTGATGGTTTTATTATTGGCACGGGATGTGCTATTCAGGCACATCTCGCGGGGTTTCTTATTTGCACTCACATCGAATCTTCATGCAATATTCTATATTACAGTAGGAAGCCTGTGCTCGCCCGTTAGTAGGTCACTTACCTTTGATGCCACGTTGATCGCTACGAATAGCGTGTACCACAATTGTCTCTGATGCATATGTTAATTTCTGATGAAAATAATTGTTTAAAACTTATAATAATCGGTCGTAAGTATTATAGCTTATCTGTGAAAGATGTTAGCTATCGGCTGGTCGTTGTGGCCGAGCGGTTCTAGGCGCGTCAGTCAGGAACCGTGCGACCGTTACGGTCGCAGGTTCGAATCCTGTCTCGGGCATGGATGTGTGTGATGTCCTTAGGTTAGTTAGGTTTAAGAAGTTCTAAGTTCTAGGGGACTGATGACCTCAGATGTTAAGTTCCACAGTGCTAAGAGCCATTTGAACCATTTTGTTAGCTTTTAATAAAACTACTGTAGTTCACATTTATGTCTAAATTGTAATAAGATGAATTTGTGAAAGATTATTGTATAACTTTTTTTTAAAAAAACTTATTTCTGAAAAGGTAAATGTGTTAAATGAAATTATGTCAATTTCAAAACAGGTTCATCCCGAGGGCATTAGAGTTTTATAAATGAAATGTAAAAGAGGTAGTGGTTCCAATCTCAGGTAGCATGGAAAGGCGGGATGATGTGTAGGCAGCACTGACGACAGAATCAACATTGTAGGCTTAGCGAGACAATTGGTTATGCATCAATCGTTGCCTAATTAGTCTCAGATGGAGACTTCTGTTTTATAGTAGCACGGCATTTACAATTGGGCTATGTTATATATAAATCTACGCCAAAAGAAGAATATATTAAGCCCAAAAACATCAAGAGCCATGGCTCCTAATGCAAGGGTTGTGTAGTCGTCACATTGAAAAAGCATACTCGTCGCCTACGGCAAAAGGTTAAGAACTTTATTTAGAACTCTAATAAAAGCTTGAACCACTAAATTTTTATGCGTCTTTTTAGAAGTAACAATTTGTTACTACCATACACTGGTTCAAAGAAATTCATTTTCCTAAGATATATACCTAGACAGGATCCGAGTGAAGATAATCCTACAATTTTAAAGAACTGTAATTTTGAAAAGTTATTCTAGTAAAATATTTTGAAAGCGTTTTTTATATAATCAGTAAATGTTGTTTGTGGAGAATTAAATTTAAACGCGCCCGGGTTCCCGGGTTCGATTCCCGGCGGGGTCAGGGATTTTCTCTGCCTCGTGATGACTGGGTGTTGTGTGATGTTCTTAGGTTAGTTAGGTTTAAGTAGTTCTAAGTTCTAGGGGACTGATGACCATAGATGTTGAGTCCCGTAGTGCTCAGAGCCATTTCGTTCAGGCAATTAAATTTAAAGTCTTCTGGAAGCAATTTTGCTGAAGTCCATGTTTTCTTTATGAAATGAAAGAAAAATATCTGCTGAATGAAAATAAAAACACGATGGAAAATTGTTTATTTTAAACAAATAATCCTGCTATTTTGATAAATAACTTCGTTTGTTACATATCCTGTTCATATAAAGTAAAGTAGTATACTGAAATTGGGTAGTGTAAGAGACACTATACGTCTGACTATACTGTGGTATAAAGGTTAAACTGCTCAACTCCAGTGCTATAACCAAAAGAGAACTTAATCAGTTACGTTTGTCTTATCTTTTGAATGGTATTTAGTGAACATTTCATAAGAGCTGAAAGTTTTTACCATTCTCACACAAAGTAGAGTTTAAGGGCCATGTTTTGGCTGATTGTTGAGATGGACCATAAATGAATGAATGATAAATTTCAAAGTGTGTGTTAATATTGTGTTAGTATCATAACATAGTAATTTTGATTAACTAAGTTAGAATAATAACTGGTTCTTCAAATCTCAGGTGCAGAGACTCCTCAAGGTCTATATTCCTTTGTCTACACTTGAATAATATTAGCTACACAATGAATAGAGAAAGTGTTAATGTATCTGGGTGCTGTACTATAATTCCTCTGGAGCTGCCAAAGTAAGAATGAAAGTTAACTGTTGAGCTAAGCGTGAGAAACTTGTTCTGCTTTCTAAAGTACAGTAATACATATACAAAATAGCAAATCACAATTACCCTTTAAAATAAGCCACAGAAGGTAATTTCTTGCTCGTTTAGGCTGGCGACCGTTCATTAATAGTCTTGATCAAATAAAAGTCCTGGAACGAAAAGGCTTCTGGTTCGATCCCTTATTAACTATAATACTATTCTATACAGTCATCTCTTCAGGATTTGAAATATTAATAGGCTCTGAGCACTATGGGACTTAACAGCTGTGGTCATCAGTCCCCTAGAACTTAGAACTACTTAAACCTAACTAACCTAAGGACATCACACACATCCATGCCCGAGGCAGGACTCGAACCTGCGACCGTAGCAGTCGCGCGGTTCCGGACTGCGCGCCTAGAACCGCGAGACCACCGCGGCCGGCTTAGAAGAGAAGGTTACACATTGGTAGTGTTATATTTGTCTCTGTGTGACAGGAGGCTTTAATGCTACACGTCATTTTTTCGTGTGACAGTACTAATAATACTAACAACAGTTAAATGTTATAAGTTAACTAAGTCACAGCTGACAATGATTCAACTAATCGTTTAGGACGTCAAGATATTTTACACTTAATTCGACTGAATAATTAATGAAACTGTTCAGAATGCCCTGGTCACTTACTGCACACGAATTTGACAGGTCCACAAAAGGAATTGTACAGTACTGTTCCAAATTGTAAACATTTATCTGCCTTGTTCGCAGAAGCGCGACCGCTCCTGACGCATCTACAATCTTCCATTGCCAATTTCAGTATCACACTTTTGTGTTTCTTCAGCTTAACGCAAACCTCTCTTCCTTGTCCCCCAGCCAATGAGAAGCCAGGAAGAGTAGCACTGTCTTATCAGTTGAAGAAATGCATCTGTTTCCGTAGCCTCATATCCACCAGTTGCAGACGTGGTAATGTTATGTTACCTTATAAAACAATATCATATGTCTCACCAAGTTGTAAAAATATTACCTCCGGTTAAATGGCAGCTTGACCTTACGATTTGTAACACATTCATTGGTTTTGGCTGGATAGCATGTCACCTGCAACAACGTGATTGTTCTGGAAGATGAATCAAACATATGAAACTGACAACCTCTAAGTGTTGTGTGACCGTTTTCTCCGTAGATACCGTTTTTTCTGTTATTTTTCTCATCCACGTGTTTCTCGTGTGAGAAGCAGCCACAAAACACGGTAAATATCGTTAATCAGCCGCACTCTGATTCAGCAGGCACTAGTTTAATAATACAGCGTGTGTATGTTTGTGTTATGTGTACGGCTGGTCCGATATTCAACTGTTAATCGTCTCGAATGATTAGTTTTTGCTACAGACTATACATGGTTTGAAGTATTGTTAAGCCTACATCTAGTTTTTTTGTGTAATAATTGTGAGTATTTTGTAATGGATGTAATAGGCAAAATCTCTTACGACCGCTCCCAACAGACCGTGCCAAGTTACATTGCGCATACAGTAAACGTGGGATGTGAGCTGTTGCTTCTTTCTGAGATAGTCATATACCTTGTTTTGAAGTTTCTGCATGTCTGGCCTGTATAAATACACTGACGAGAGTGGCATGTTAATTGGTAGATCCCTAATTTGCTGTATTTCTGAGCGTCTGTGTCATGAGTTCCGAACTTTTTCCTGAATTTGTTGTCTGCACAGTGACATACCTGAAGTGCACGCTTTTAAATATTTTGTTGTTGTAAATGAATATGGCACGTTTGGGACATTTTTTTGCATATGGAGGAGGGCCTCGGTACTGACTGACGATAGTATTTGCCACATATCTCGGCACAGAGACGTTATGTTACTTCATTTTAATTTAGGGAGTCATTTTGTCATTATTGGTTATTGTGAACACTACCGATAGAAGACACCATTGTAAGACTAGTTACTGATGCCCTTCGTCATCGTAACTAATTATCAGCACCTTCCCTCTTTATGGTTAAAGCTACTGGTTCTCTCGCCTTTGTGCACAGCCGACGATAGTATCCGTTCGTGGCTAAGACGACGCAGGTATTATCAAAGAGAGTCTTATGTTTTTCTCGTTGCAAAGCGTGTCCCAGTACAGTTAATGTGTTTATTACTGACAATTGCTTTTGTGCCTCACTGTTCACTTTCAGTATTTTCTTCGCAAAAGCCATGTACACCTGCGTACAGTTATACCGCAGTCTACACAGAGTGGTCACAAAGAGTCTGGAAAGCTTGTGAAAGTATTTCAGGGGAGATTGTACTGCAATTATTAAAAAAATTCGATACCTTGCGCCGTTTCCGAGTTATTTAGCACAGAAGTTACCGAATCAGGCATCTGTGCGCGTAAATTGAAGGAGACTGCCAGATACAATTAGTGTCAGTTGTTCTAATAGCGTAGATGATAGTGCACGAGACTGGTCAACCTTTGGCTCGGATTGGACCCTCACTACCCTCGCACGTCCAATTTTTGCATCGCTGCCCTGTTCGGTTTTAGGAAACCATATGAAGTAAACGTATCTGGCGGGCCGCCTGAATTTGCGAGCGCTACACATGGTTGGCCAACTTCAGTGCTAATTAACTCGTAAATGGCGCAATAAACAGAATTTTTTCTTAACAGTTTTTCGTCAGTACAACCTATCCTACAATAGCCTCAGAAGCTTTTCAGACTGTTTCTGTCACACTGTTCGTCGATGCTTCTGATGACTGGGGAGCGTCCTCGACCAGCGTTAACCATTCCTGTATGTTGCTTGGAAAAATAAAACGTAATTATATGTCACGAAGACAAAGACACAGATGAATATAACCAACGTTCATATATATGTCTGATGAAGGTCTTCCGTAAGTGGAAATGTATCTGTTGGAATGACTGGAGCCGGCCGGTGTGGCCAAGTGGTTCTAGGCGCCTCAGTCCGGAACCGCGCAACCGCTACAGTGGCAGGTTCGAATCCTGCCTCGGGCATGGACGTGTGTGACGTCCTTAGGTTAGTTAGGTTACGTAGTTCTAAGTTCTAGGGGACTGATAACCTCAGATCCCAGTCCCATAGTGCTCAGAGCCATTTTTTTGAATGACTAAACGATTAATCAACTCAGGTTCACAGAAAATAAGCGACATTGAACGTTGGGGCAGGTGGAGAAATCGGCTGTGGCAGAGAACGGGCTGTGGGACACCGACCACGTAGTGAAATTTGCTGTCACCGAAGTTATGGTTCAAATGGCTCTGAGCACTATGAGACTTAACTGCTGACGTCATCAGTCCCCTAGAACTTAGAACTACTTAAACCTATCTAACCTAAGGACATAACACACATCCATGATCGAGGCAGGATTAGAGCCTGCGACCGTAGCGCCTAGAGCCGGAAGTTCTGGCTGTAAGGAAGAACTATCACACTCGCTTATTCAGACAAGCTATAGAAATACACGAACACGAGAACAGCTTCAACAGGAAAGAAGAAAGTCTCAAGAAGAACGGATCCTGGCTTCCCGTAATGCAGCCAACGACCGTCGCAGGTAGCAATAGAACAGCACCGGAAATGACCGCGGGGAAGTCCTTGGACGTTGGCGCGCCAGGTACACACAGTTAGCGGCCGCGAGCTCGGCTCCAGTCAACCACCAGCAATGGAGGGTGAAACTTCGACAATGCCAGCCACTCGTGCTGCCAAAATGTCAAGAAAATCATCAGACGAACGTCGGAAAAAGAACCCGAGACACAAGCCAACAGACTGTTTGTCATTCTACGTGCCATTATTTCACACAATGCTTTTTCAGAGCTACTGTGTTCGCGGTACTCTGCATGAGCCGAGACCTGATCCAGGTGCCAAACCATGGGAACAGTATTTCAAGTATGCATTAGTAGATGGTGCATGGTCTTTGTGCCAAGCTGGTTTTACCTCTGGAGTTTAAAAATGTAATAGATACGAGAAGTGGTTTTTATTGACTACAGATCTACCATTTAAACACTTAATGCTTTATATCCCATTATTAACGGCACTTCGAACAAATGCTTTCCTCTTGATATTTTGTTGAAAAATGACATTTTTGAGACTGTGGTTGTGAACAGAATACAAGCTGATTCATGCAGTGAACAAAATACGAGGGCGGTTCCGAAAGTATCCTCCGATTGGTCACAGTGTGGGTTGTGGGGGGAGTAGCGACGCCATTTGTGCGTTCACGCATTCAAGAGGTCAGTCGGCATCAAGCCGTGGTCGAGTGAAAGTCGTACCGGCGCTAGTTTAGTTTTTGTGGCAGTTTGAAATGTGTGCTGCAATAGAAAACCCCGCCAAATGTGAAGTGAGTGCTGTCATAAGGTTTTTTACAGCCAAAGGATATTCTGCAGCAGCTATTCATCGTGAGCTTTGTGCCGTGTACGGACCAAGAGTTATGAGTGAAGGAGTTGTCCGTGAATGGGTACGTTTATTTAAAAGTGGACGAGAAAACGTTCATGATGAAGAGAGGAGTGGTAGACCATCATTGGTGACTGACGAACTCGTTCAGACAGTTGATGCAAAAGTTCGTGAAAATCGACGTTTCTCAATGTCGGAGTTGTCTACTGGTTTTCCACAGATTTCTAAGACACTCTTGGACAAGATAGTGACAGCAAGATTGGGTTACCGTAAGTTCTGTGCACGATGGGTGCCCAAAATTCTTACCGACCACCACAAAACTCAAAGAATGGCCTCTGCATTAGACTTTCTGTCACGTTATGAGGACGAAGGAGAACCATTGTTAAACAGAATCGTTACCGGTGACGAAACCTGGATTAAGTACGTGAACCCTGAGACAAAAGAACAATCAAAGATGTGGGCACATTCAAATTCGCCTACCAAACCAAGAAAAGCCTCGCAAGATTTTTCTGCCAGAAAACTGATGGCAACGGTGTTTTGGGATACCAAAGGGGTGTTGTTGGTTGAATTCATGGAACGTGGTACGACCATTAATCAAGACGTGTACTGTGAAACAATAAAAAAGTTACAACGGGCTATACAGAACAAACGCCGTTGTATGCTGACTTCCGGTATCGTTTTTTTGCACGATAACGCCCGTCCTCACTCTGCTCGCAGAACAACGGCCCTTCTTGAGTCCTTCAAGTGGGACGTTATCAACCATCCACCTTACAGCCCAGACCTGGCGCGAAGTAATTATCACCTCTTCATGCATTTGAAGAAATGGCTCGGGTCACAGCGGTTTGATGACGACGAAGAGCTCAAAGATGCGGTCACAGGCTGGCTCCAGGCAAAAGCGGGTGATTTTTATGCAGAAGGAATTTCAAAGCTTGTGAAGGGATACGATAAGTGCCTCAATCGCTATGGAGACTATGTAGAAAAATAGTGCAACGATGTAGTTGTAAGATGTATATATTAAAATATTTTTATTTAACTTGGTGTATTTTTTTAAATCAACCGGAGGTTACTTTCTGAACGGCCCTCGTAGTAACCAGCCACTGTTCATAATGCTTTTTATTCATACAAATAGCGTGGTACCGTTTTCTAGCCGGAGGTTCACCCTCCGATAGCTGCCCACGTTTATGTTACATTTGTTGTTGAAAAGAAAACCAACAACTATTGTAAACAATAATAAATGTAATATAAACATGAACAGACGCGTGAAGATGAACCTGTCAGTTCCAAACCAGTAACAGTGCCATTTCTGTAAATAAACTGCTTGCTGTTTTCTTCTTTGCAAGAATCAACTTGTTGGCTCCTACAACCGATCAGTTTCTTTGTATGGTATTTATAAAATTATTAATGAAATATTTATTTCTAATTTGCCTCTTTTTTGCAACTATGCGGAAAACAGCTGAAACGTCCCCTTAGAAAAATTATGAATGACTGTGCTGGTAAACTTCTACATTATTTGATTTTCAAACAGCTGAGCAAAACTCAACGTACTCAAACAGTTTTCTCTTTACTTATTCTGATCATCACTAAACTGACACACAATATTTTTAGCCCAGCGGAATCTGACTTTCAGTAATCCCTACAAAAGAATGGCTGTGGCTAACAATAACCTGTACCTTTCATGAATCACTTACCTCACAAAAATCTTCGTTACTCGAAATCTGCAATACAGCGAGCGCCAATACTGCCACCTAAACAAACGATTCTAACTACTGAAGGCACTATCTACTGATAGGCATAGTTAGCAAATGGAAGATTTTGATAGAGAACAAACAATGTATTTACCTTAATAATCTTCAAAAGTCATTATATATATATATATATATATATATATATATATATATATATATATATATATATATAAACCACGAGGTGTTCGCAGTGTCGTCTAAGGCAGTTTGTACCGCCACAAATTCACGAAGAATGTCCAGATAGCGTGATGCAGTAATCGTTTCGGATCTGAAAAATGCGCCAATGATTCCTTTGGAAGAAATGGCGGCCCAGACCAGTACTTTTTGAGGATGCAGGGACGATGGGACTGCAACATGGGGCTTTTCGGTTCCCCATATGCGCCAGTTCTGTTTATTGACGAAGCCGTCCAGGTAAAAATAAGCTTCGTCAGTAAACCAAATGCTGCCCACATGCATATCGCCGTCATCAATCCTGTGCACTATATCTTTAGCGAATGTCTTTCGTGCAGCAATGGTAGCGGCGCTGAGGTTTTGCCGCATTTGAATTTTGTATGGATAGAGGTGTAAACTCAGGCGCATGAGACGATACGTGGACGTTGGCATCATTTGGACCGCAGCTGCAACACGGCGAACGGAAACCCGAGGCCGCTGTTGGATCACCTGCTGCACTAGCTGCGCGTTGCCCTCTGTGGTTGCTGTACGTGGTCGCCCTACCTTTCCAGCACGTTCATCCGTCACGTTCCCAGTCTGTGGAAATTTTTCAAACAGATCCTTTATTGTATCGCTTTTCGGTCCTTTGATTACATTAAACCTCTGTTGAAAACTTCGTCTTGTTGCAACAACACTGTGTTCCAGGCGGTGGAATTCCAACACCAGAAAAATCCTCTGTTCTAAGAAATAAACCATGTTGTCTGCAGCACACTTGCACGATGTGAACAGCACACGCTTACAGCAGAAAGACGACGTAGAGAATGGCGCACCCACAGACTGCGTTGTCTTCTATATCTTTCACATCACTTGCAGCGCCATCTGTTGTTGAAAATTGTAACTACTATAATTTCGAAAGTTTGTCCTCCTGAAAATGTACTGTTGTCCCAAGCATATTGCAACAAACGATGTATTTCTATCGCTGCTCGTTTAGTTTTTATTGCCGTTTCAAATATACCGGTCATTTTTGAAACACCCTGTATATATATATAGGGTGAGTCACCTAACGTTATCGCTGGCTATATTTCGTAAACCACATCAAATACTGACGAACCGATCCCAAAGAACGAACGTGAGGAGAGGGGCTAGTGTAATTGGTTAATACAATCCATACAAACCATAAAAAAATGCACGGAAGTATGTTTTTTAACACAAACCTACGTTTTTTTAACTGGAACCCCGTTAGCTTTGTTAGCACATCTGAACATATAAACAAATACATAATCAGTGCCGTTTCTTCCATTGTAAAATGTTAATTACATCCGGAGATATTGTAACCTAAAGTTGACGCTCGAGTACCACTCCTCCGCTGTCCGATCGTGTGTATCGGAGAGCACCGAATTACGTAGGGATCCAAAGGGAACGGTGATGAACCTTAGGTACAGAAGAGACTGGAACAGCACATTACATCCACATGCTAACACCTTTTTATTGGTCTTTTTCACTGACGCACAAGTATATTACCATGAGGGGTGAGGTACACGTTCGACGGGCGTTTCATAGGACGTGGAGGACGCATAAATTTAAAAAACATACTTCCGTGCATTTTCTTATGGTTTTTTTTACAAATTTCCTTTTTCTGGCGGACACACGTCCAGATCGTCCGCTTATAGTGACCTCTGAAATCTCTGGCATTTCTCTCTCCACATCCACCAATGCTGGCGGCTCTCCTCCAACTGCGCAACGCTATGCGCTGTTCCTATCCAACTGCCCAACACTACAATAGTGAATATTCCAACAATGCCAACCAGCCACAGACTGCACACAGCACAGTCAGTGATTTTCATACAGAGCGCTACGTGGCGTTACCAACATAAAAACCTTAACAGCCTGCTTACACAGTAAACTTCACTAGTCACAGGATACACACTCAAATTTTTGCATAGGATTTGACACCTAGAACGTTATTCATTTCCACTCTTCAAATATCAATGTGGTCAATGTATGACAAGCAGCACGATGGTCCTAGAATGGCGGCAGTCGGAAAGTTGGCCACACTTTCTCTATACAGATTTTCTATGAACCCCTCGTTGGTCCTGGTCCGTCCCCAGGCCTGTACAGCCCTCAAGAGACTGTCAGGTTTATTGAGGACGGAACAGTTAAGCCCCCCCACCTCGGCAAGGTCTGGGGTCCATAGGGGGGGACCAGTAAGCCACCCAAAATCCAAGAGCCTACATTCCTACCTTATGCTCAAGGCATGTGTAGAGACGTATGCTCTTTGGACCGTTTGCAGTTTACTGGCGACCAAATGCCAAACTCTAACTAAATTGTACAAATACATGTTGAGGGCAACAGAAATTTGTTGGCTATCAAACAACTGAATCTACAAACAGAAACTTGATGAAGGATAAGTGTTTAATACCTTTGGGATGAAGTGTGTGTGTCTTTCTGTGCCTCCCATTCTAATAATGGAAGAACTGTGAAGCTTGGAAATATCTGCAATACAGTATTCACAGGATGGAATTTCTCGCTAAGGCCGATGAATCGCAGATAAGCGACACTATCAAGATGTGAAATGCAAAATGGAACGACAGCATCTAAAACGACGAAATCATTAGCAAGGCATTTGGTCTTTTACTTTTATGACGTCTTACACGTTCAGAAGGATGTAGGTTGCAGTAGGTACTGGGAGATGAAGAAGCTTGTACGGGGTAGTGTAGCATGGAGAGCTGCATCAAACCAGTCTCTGGACTGATGACCACAACAACAACACACGTATTTAAAATTCTCTCTTCGTTGTACAATGTTGGCACTTATCGACAGTCGCATCAAGGGGCAATCGCTTATCTCGGAAGCTCTGGGGGGCTCTCTGGTACGATGGTCGGCGGCGAGAGAGGTGGTTGTCAACTGGAGTGGGGCAAGCCGGAAGCAGTGGCTGGTAGGTCGGGGGAACTGACCGGGGCCAATGGCGTACTTGGAGCCATGCTTAAATTAGTGTTATTGCAGAAGTGTCAGTGCTTGATCGGAAAACGTGATAGCTGCTTTTGTTGTGACGTAAGCACGCACGAAACCGACTTCTGAATTAAGGTTAAAGAAACCAGTGTCCAAGTACTACGTATATGCGGGCACGGTCTGCGCCGATGAACTCCATAGGAGGTTGCTTCTGTAAAAGGAAAACACACTATATACACGTCCTGTGCTGCTGAATTACTGGACAGGATAGTGACAGCGGTATTGGCATGCTGCAACAGAAGGGGAGCATCATTCTGCATTCATTACAGATTTCTGTGTTTCTGTAAAGGGTGTTCACCTACGAGGTTCCAACCTGGATCGAAAGACCAGGGGGTTCCACGATT
Source organism: Schistocerca serialis cubense (assembly GCF_023864345.2). Taxonomy (NCBI): domain Eukaryota; kingdom Metazoa; phylum Arthropoda; class Insecta; order Orthoptera; family Acrididae; genus Schistocerca; species Schistocerca serialis. The sequence continues at coordinate 891,845,119 of NC_064640.1, forward strand.
ATGATTTGTTCAGGCACAAATCAAGATGATTGTTCTATGGTTTTATAAAAATAATAATTTTGTATTTCGTATTTGTTGTTTTTAAAGATTCTTGTCTTAACATCCTGTTGTCTTTGATTATCAGAAACTGTATTACGGAAGTTTTGATAAGATTTTGCTGTAGTGGTTTTTAGTAGCTTTATGCTGTTAGCGATTCTTATATTAACCTGCAGTCGTTACGTTTTACTTCGTATGCTATTAATACTTGAGCTCACTATTGTGTAATTTGATAAATGAATTTGACCTTGTATTGTATACTCAATCAATCTTCCCCAAGAGAGACCACAACTCCCTGCTTCCATAACACTTTATTAGCAGAGTGCGGTTGATTGACTGAGGTATAATTATTGCAGTTACGGAAATATATTTATTTTTAGTATTATTGTTTGTTGAAAGCTGTTCGGTCGTTATGATTTCAGTATGTCTGCGGTGGGACTTGTTTACAACCGGTAAGTATTAAAGAAGGAATCTTCAAGCGGAAGGTACTGTTCGGGAACTGATGAAAGCAGTAAATCAAAATAGCCATGTGCCACCCAAATTTACGATTTCGGACATCAAGGAGGTAAGTCTTGCTGCCGGCACTATTTATGACGCATTTGAGAGAAACATTGAAGGTCTGCAAGGTTAAGGTGGTATTACTACCAATTAAATGCGGCGACTAAAGGCTCGTTTCAGTCACTGGTTAGACAGAATGAGTGATTTGGTCGGAGTAGAGAAGACTCAGGCTTAGCAGTTGCAAGCTTACAGCAATGCGATTCAGGAATAGTTCTAACGTAATAGCAATATTCAAGTGCCCTAGCTGCAGGGAGAAGGAAGTGGTGCGAAACGTCCTTGAAACCTTGTTTCATAAAGTACCCAGCACTTTACAGGAAACAGTCCTGGAGCGTGCTAAATTGTCATTGAGGTCAGTCGGGCGTGCTATTTCACGTTTCAGTCTCAGGACAAGATGCAGGTTTGTCAAATTGATGATGTTGACGCGTTAAAAATTATGGCGGTTAAGGTGTAAGATAGGTTGTGCGGCGAAGTAATGCGCACCATGAAAGTAAGTAATACTTGGGAACAATTTTGCGAGAATATTGTTAGGCTAATTCCACCTCGGCCCTTACAAGAATTAATTTTCCAGTGTTACGAACGTGAACAAGGCCTTGGTGAATGATTAGCAGAATATGTGGAACGGGTTAGAAAGAGTGTGGTAGCCTTTGCTCCCCTGTATACGGAGGAGCAGGTGGTAAAGCATATTTTAGGGGGATTAAACCCTGTAACTAAGCAATGTGCCGTATTTGTAGAATTCGGAAAGGATTGACATAATTAGAAGAAATCTTAAGACAGGCACAGGCCATAGACTTTCTTCATACCCAGAGGGAGACACAGGGTAGACACGGAACAGCCAGTGTGAATCACAACAGACACTTGAAATGGTGCGGTATGGTAGCGCACGGAAGGTCTGACCAGAATAATCGACACTCGCTAGAATGGTGTTAAGGAGTGCGTAATTTGGGCTGCTGGCGCTGCGATAAGCAGCGATACATAAAGGTTGAGTGTGTTGAGACGCAATGGGAGCAGCTAGCATTATGACAATTTATTAACGGCCAGGGAAAGGCTATGAGTACGATCCGCGAAAAGACGGGTCAGTGGTTGCCGTTTTTAAGGGCCACCCTTAATGGTGAACTTACGTGTGGGTTGTTAGACAGTGTCATTTCGGTAGTTAATTATGATTGTTTTGTGAAATATAAGTATATATGTATATAAGTATAAATGGTGAAGGCTGTGACCAGAGTCCGGAGAATACTGAACGGCAAATAAAATAAATTGGGGGGGGGGGGGCGGGGAATTACCCATTACCCCTTAATACAGGCCCATCGGGTGATAGAATGTGATCGAAATTCGTTTGAAAGAAGAGTGGTTTTAAGGGCAGATGGAGGAAACTGCCAAGGCAAGTGCAAAGGGAAAAAATTTCTACTAGAGTGTGGATGGCTAGTACGAGCACTAGCGGATTTCTTGCAATCTACGACTTATCATGCGGGGGTGGGTTATGTTAATAGTGGGTATCATGCAGCTCTACACCGAGTCATAGCCATCTGTTCTTCATAATGAGGTCTGTCCGAATCTTTGTGGCAGCACAGTGCGCTGTTGTGGGATCCTAGCACTGCGCTGCGTCGGCGGTACTGGGGCAGCAGCAACTGCAGTCGTCGTCCGACATCTTCTCCTCGGCTGCCGTATTCGCAGCGGGCACCCCCTTCCCCCACGTACCACCAGGTAACTGGTGAGGAAGATCGGACAGCACTTATAGTCACCATCGTGAGAGCGTCTATGGTACCCTGTGCCACTGCTAGTTACTTCCTTTCCTGTTCCACTCGCAAAGAGAGTGGGCGAAAAACGACAGTCTGTTATGCCTCCGTATCAGCCCTCATTTCTTGTGTCTTATCTTCGTCGTCCTTACGCGCAATGTATTTTGGCGGCAGTAGAATCGTTCGGCAGACAGCTTCAAATGTCTATTCTCTAAATTTTCTCAATAGTGTTTCTTGAAATGAAAGCCGCTTTCTTACAAGGGATTCCCATTTGAGTTCCCGAAGCATCTCTGTAACACTTACCTGTTGTTCGAACCCACCGGTAACAAATTCAGCAGCCCGCCTCTGAATTGGTTCCATGTCTCCTTCAATCCGACCTTGTACGGATCCCAAACATTCTAGCAGTACTCAAGAATAGATGACATCAGCGTCCTATATGCGGTCTCATTTATATGTGAACCACACTTTCCCAGAATTCTCCCAGTAAATCGAAGTCGACCATTCGCCTTCCCTACCACAGTTTCCACATTCACGTTTCATATCATATCGTCTTGCAGCGTACGCCCAGATATTTAAACGACTTGCCTGTGTCAAGCAGGACACTAGTAATAGAGGTAGGGGCGTAAATGTGGAAGCGTGTGGGTAATGTGGAAACGTCTAGTATCTGGCCTGCAGAGTGCTGCTGTAGTGGGGCAGCCAAAAATTGTTGCAACAGTTGCTATTTGTCACGGTAGAGGGTTAGAAGTCAGTTGAGCAAGAGACGCCGTGACAGTGATGAATTTACGTTCGCGCATTTTTTAAACCTTTTTCGAGGTAAGTTGTGCTATAATATTTATCTATATTTTGTAGTTATCTTTCTTTACGTCTGATAGCTTATAAAGCGAGGTGCATAGAAGGTTTTAGCAGCCCTTTGTCAACCTTAAATGGATAGTTGCTTAATGTAATCTACGGAAATTTAAAGTGGCCATTGTGTAGGTAATGTGGAAGCATACATACGTTGGCATTGTGGAAACGTTTCCACAATGCCACCATCAAATACATTACTTCTAATACGTTTAGCGTCTGTTCCTAGATGCCACGAAAGTTAACTGATCGGAAACCAAGAGCTATTGTGAAGAAGTGGGATGCACAGAACATGATTAAGGCTATAATAGCCTCAGGGGAAAGCAGGTGGGGCTAAGAAGAGCAGCAAAACCTTTCAGTGTATCTCAGATGACATTTCAAAGGTTTGTGCATAGTGATATGTCACCTGAAGAACGTGTTTCTTTGAGACTTGGACGTAAGCTTGTACTACCTGATGCTATTGAGAAACAGTTGGTACAGTATCTCATTGAAATGGATAAAACACAAGGTCAACATCGTTGTCAAATACCTCATCAAATACGTGTGTGTCTCCACAAGATATCATGCCAGTCCCTCCTCTAAAGAGGACGGTTTCCAACAGAGGTCGTAAGCCAGTTTCATCAGCTGTTTTGACATCTTCGCCTTATAAAACACGGCTTGAAGACTCCTTACTGAAGGGTAAACAGAAGCTTCCTGAGGCACCTGCCGAAAGCAAGAAAAAACGTGAAGCTCCTCCTAGAAAACCGTCCAAAAAACGGCTTAAGTTATCTGAGGATTCAGGTGAAGAGCCCAATGCACCAACTGTCTCTTCAGGCGAGTCACATTTGGATCTCGCAGTTGGGGAAGAAAAACCTACTGAAGAAGATGCAATTTGAATTTTTTGTGAAGACGCATTTTCCATTCGTGGAGAATTGTGGATTAAGTGTGTAGTGTGTGAGGAGTGGAGTCACTCTTTGTGTGCCGGAAATGAAGGAGATATTTACATATGAGATTTTTGCAAGTGAACTTCGCTTATGAAGCATTTTTCTAATACAGCTACGTTTAAAAATATTTTTGTATAATTTAAGTTTAGTATAAAATAAAATAGTTTCTAACATTTTCAATAGTTTTCGTTTGAAGTAGTCAGTTTCCCACAATTTTAAGGCGTTCCCACATTTTCGCACTCCTTGAAAAATTAGTGAGTTGTTGTGCAAACAGAAAACGGTTTTTAATTTTTAACATATTTAGTTTTTGTGTTTCATAATTTTAATTCATTGCTAAAACATTATGAGTTAGCTTTGGCTGATTTTTGAAGCTGAAAGAGAAGTAAACATTTCTTTTATACAGCAAAAACAAACTGGGTTTCCACATTTACACCCCTACTCATCCGCATTTACTTACATTGTTCCACATTTAGAGCTAGCTGCCATCCATCACACAACTAGAAATTTTGTCTAAGTCGTCTTGTATCTTCCTATAGTCAGTCAACTTCGGAACCTTACCTTAGATCACAGCATCATAAGCAAACAACTGCAGATTGCTGCCCACCCTGTCCGCCAAATCATTTATGTATATACAGAACAGCAGCAATCTTATCACACTTACCTCGTCAGGGACAGCCCTAGTGGCTTTCGGCGGCATGAGGAGTGGGTGTCTGCTTGGCGGCGAGCTTCTACGACGCTTCTATGGCAATGGCGGAGGCTGGTACCACTCTGCCTGCTCGGAGGTCGCGAGGAAACTCTGGATGCAGTTTCTGCAAGGCGTTTTCCTTCTGTGCAGCCAGTGTGGCTAAGAACTAAGTCCTCTCTACGCCATGATGGCTTGGAGGGCCGTAGTCGTTTCTCAGACGACAATGCGCATTGTGGTACACATGTGGACGGTCTTCTGCTGTTGCTGCTGCATCTTCCCAGATCCGTGCTTCTGTACCCGCCCTCCCACTTGCGGCCGGTCCTCCCCACTATTGGTGGGACATTCCGGCCGCTAAGGGGAAGGGGGGGGGTTGTTGCCTCCTGGTGTCGTGGTTTTCTCCTGCGTCTACGTGTCGTTTTCCGTGTGTCGGCTGCAAGCGCGGCCGTGTCATCGCGAGCTTCTGACTCATATCGGCGCGTTGCGGCAGTCTGTGCCACAAGGTCCCCTCCCTGGCACCTGAAGCAATGGGGCTTAGGGTCGAGGTCCTGAGGGTGAGCTTCCGCCTTAACAGGGAAGCCTTGGTGGGCTTCTCACGTTGATTTGGCATCGGCTTTGTCTTCCTTGCTGGTGTCTCGACGGTGTGGGCGACCACAGCGCTCTTTGAGGGTATGTGATCGGCCGTGCTCGCTGCTTGCAGCTCGATAGTAGTATTAGGGTCAGCAGACTCGATACCTATTTCGTGCTTACAGCAGCTGACCATATCATCTTACAGCACTGGGCATGCTGTACCTCTGTAGTGGATGCACACAGGCAGAACAGGTGCACGATCTTCTTCTTCTTAAAAAGTAAACTCAGTTATCCGCTTTTTCTTTTGAAAGTAGTCTTCTATCAAATTTCAAGCGCTTTAATTTGTTGGAGCTGGTCCTCTTTTATTTTCCAGTTTATGCAATGAATGCACAGCCAAAAAATTTTTCATCGTGGGTTTAGGACAGTACAGGGCGACAGATCCACAGTGATTCGACTGCTGCCCTTTGTATCAATCTTCCTAATTATCCAAAAATAAATATTTCTTTTTAGAGCTTTTAAAAGTATTTAAAACATTGCATTTCATTCAAGAAATGTAAATGTACAAGGCTTGGAACTTAAATAGTGGCAACTATTTATTCACCAATGATACAAAAAAGTAATATCTTTGCACCTGTTACTGTCCTTCAAAGTAGTCACCAGTGTTGTGTAGAAACCGTTGCCAGCGATGCTGAAGGCGTAGTATACCGTTAGCAGATCCTGTTCTGTTGATGGTGCGAAAGTGGCGTAGGAACGTCGCTATTCACAGTATACATAAATGACCCTGTGGATAACATCGGAAGTTCAAAAATGGTTCAAATGGCTCTGAGCACTATGGGACGTAACTGCTGAGGTCATCAGTCCCCTAGAACTTGGAACTACTTAAACCTAACTAACCTAAGAACATCACACACATCCATGCCCAAGGCAGGATTCGAACCTGCGACCGTAGCGGTCGCGCGTTTTCAGACTGAAGCGCCTAGAACCACTCGGCCGCACCGGCCGGCACATCGGATGTTCACTGAGGCTTTTTGCGGATGATGCTGTAGTATATCGAGAGGTTGTAACAATGGAAAATTGTACTGAAATGCAGGAGGATCTGCAACGAATTGACGCATGGTGCATGGAATGGCAATTGAATCTCAATGTAGACAAGTATAATGTGCTGCGAATACATAGAAAGAAAGATCCTTTATCATTTAGCTACAATATAGCAGGTCAGCAACTGGGAGCAGTTAATTCCATAAATTATCTGGGAGTACGCATTAGGAGTGATTTTAAATGGAATGATCATATAAAGTTGATCGTCGGTAAAGCAGATGCCAGACTGAGATTCATTGGAAGAATCCTAAGGAAATGCAATCCGAAAACAAAGGAAGTAGCTTACAGTACACCTGTTCGCCCACTGCTTGAATATTGCTCAGCAGTGTGGCATCCATACCAGATAGAGTTGATAGAAGAGATAGAGAAGATCCAACGGAGAGCAGCGCGCTTCGGTACAGGATCATTTAGTAATCGCTAAAGCGTTACAGAGATGATAGATAAACTCCAGTGGAAGACTTTTCAGGAGAGACGCTCAGTAGCCTGTACGGGCTTTTGTTGAAGTTTCGACAACATACCTTCACCGAGGAGACAAGCAGTATATTGATCCCTCCGACGTATATATCGCGAAGAGACCATGAGTATAAAATCAGAGATATTAAAGCCCACACAGAGGCATACCGACAATCTTTCTTTCCACGAACAATACGAGACTGGAATAGAAGGGAGAATCGATAGAGGTACTCAAAGTACCCTCCACCACACACCGCTTGCGGAGTATGGATATAAATGTAGATGTAGAATGGAGCAGTCTAAAGTTATGGTGATTCTCATGTACCACTGAGATGGTGTTACCCTAACGCATTACGTTCCTCCACTGCAGACCGTCAATGCACGGTATTACTGTTCGTTTTTGGAGCATCACCTGCGACCAGCTATGCGAAGAAGCGGTAACATTTTCTGCGCAACCCACCCATCATTTTGCACGACAACGCGCGGGCGCATACAGCGTAAGATGTGGCTACTCTGTTCGGTCGATCGGACTGGGAAGTACTGTACCATCCACCATATTCCCCGGACTTAAGTCCTTGTGGCTTTGATTTGATTCTGAAGATGAAGGAACCAATTCGTGGCATTCGCTTCAGAGCTGTTCCAGAGATTCGACAGGCAGTAGACCGCTCCATTCGCACCATCAACAGAACAGGCTCTGCTAACGGTATACTACGCCTTCCACATCGCTGGCAACAGGTTCTACACACCGCTGGTGACTACTCTGAAAGACAGTAACAGGTGCAAACATGTAACTCTTTTGTATCGGTTGTGAATAAATAGTTGCCACTATTTAAGTTCCAGCCCTCATATATTATCACTAGACAGATTTCAACACAAAATTCTTTGGCTCTGCAACACACACAGATCAGCTGAGATTACCACACACAACCCTTGGAACTTCCAACGCACACAGATCAGTCGCAACAGACTGTAACGTAGCATGCAAATCATGCAAACATACCGTCCTTTCTGTCACTGTCTCTGGGGATCTGCCGGTCAGGTAACAAGTCCAGCCAGCATTTTATGATGAATCAAAATTTTCTTGCATTCCGATTTGGAATTTACGCAAAAATCTCATTCTGTTGCATTCTTAAACGGGCTTCCTGTGGAAGTATTCTTTGATATTTGTAGGCTAACGGAGGGAAAGCTTAATAACTTCGTGCTGTGTTTTCCATGTTCTTCTTGTCGATTTCTTTTCTTCATGCCTTCATTCTTCTACCTGCTTAGTAGTCTGTCTTTCTCCAGTCGTTCTTACGAAGCATTCTGTTATGCCATTGGTTGGGATATAATAATATCATGAGGTCAGTATAATACTTGCCACAGTCACATTTAATCTTAACGATTCGTAGTAAGTCCTTGTAAGTCTGTCGCACACTGTCCTGGCTGCTTCTTTAGTCTGGAATATTTAAACCCAGCAGCCACCATAAGGAATTCCTCTTCATAGTATGTATTCCAAGCGTGGATCAATTCTTCATAGATCACAAGTTCTGGCCGCGAAGGGGGGAACAATGTGCAGCACATCCTATTAACTGACACACCGGCCGTTGTAAAAAATATAAAATAAAATAAAATAAAATAAAATAAAATAAAAAAATTGAAAAAATAAAAATAAAAATAATAAATAAAAAATGACTGTTTAACTGTACTTGACATTGCTGCAGATAGATGAGCTTCAAACTGGGTCAGTTACTCAAGCCACTGTTCTTTGTCCTCTTGAAATGGGCGAAACGGAAGCACTAATGACGACTGCGTAAGCTGTGGCACTAACGTAATTGGTGGTGTCAGATGATGATTCCCATTCGCTGTCGTCTGCATTTGAATGAAGCCCTTCATCATCTCACTAAGTTGCATCATTTGTGGCGTCTATAACTGAAGAAGCTGTGTTAGGTCGAGCTTTGGTGCCAAAGGCGCTTGCAATTGTGGCAGCGTTAACTGCGAGGCAGGCTAGCTTGCGGCGATGCGGTAGCCATGGCAAAGCAAAAATAGATAAAGCTAAATCAATATGTGGCAGCAAAACAAGAAAAATGAGAGAAAATGGCATGCACGGGTCTGAAGCAGATACACTCCTGGAAATTGAAATAAGAACACCGTGAATTCATTGTCCCAGGAAGGGGAAACTTTATAGACACATTCCTGGGGTCAGATACATCACATGATCACACTGACAGAACCACAGGCACATAGACACAGGCAACAGAGCATGCACAATGTCGGCACTAGTACAGTGTGTATCCACCTTTCGCAGCAATGCAGGCTGCTATTCTCCCATGGAGACGATCGTAGAGATGCTGGATGTAGTCCTGTGGAACGGCTTGCCATCCCATTTCCACCTGGCGCCTCAGTTGGACCAGCGTTCGTGCTGGACGTGCAGACTGCGTGAGACGACGCTTCATCCAGTCCCAAACATGCTCAATGGGGGACAGATCCGGAGATCTTGCTGGCCAGGGTAGTTGACTTACACCTTCTAGAGCACGTTGGGTGGCACGGGATACATGCGGACGTGCATTGTCCTGTTGGAACAGCAAGTTCCCTTGCCGGTCTAGGAATGGTAGAACGATGGGTTCGATGACGGTTTGGATGCTCCGTGCACTATTCAGTGTCCCCTCGACGATCACCAGTGGTGTACGGCCAGTGTAGGAGATCGCTCCCCACACCATGATGCCGGGTGTTGGCCCTGTGTGCCTCGGTCGTATGCAGTCCTGATTGTGGCGCTCACCTGCACGGCGCCAAACACGCATACGACCATCATTGGCACCAAGGCAGAAGCGACTCTCATCGCTGAAGACGACACGTCTCCATTCGTCCCTCCATTCACGCCTGTCGCGACACCACTGGAGGCGGGCTGCACGATGTTGGGGCGTGAGCGGAAGACGGCCTAACGGTGTGCGGGACCGTAGCCCAGCTTCATGGAGACGGTTGCGAATGGTCCTCGCCGATACCCCAGGAGCAACAGTGTCCCTAATTTGCTGGGAAGTGGCGGTGCGGTCCCTTACGGCACTGCGTAGGATCCTACGGTCTTGGCGTGCATCCGTGCGTCGCTGCGATCCGGTCCCAGGTCGACGGGCACGTGCACCTTCCGCCGACCACTGGCGACAACATCGATGTACTGTGGAGACCTCACGCCCCACGTGTTGAGCAATTCGGCGGTACGTCCACCCGGCCTCCCGCATGCCCACTATACGCCCTCGCTCGATGTCCGTCAACTGCACATACGGTTCACGTCCACGCTGTCGCGGCACGCTACCAGTGTTAAAGACTGCGATGGAGCTCCGTATGCCACGGCAAACTGGCTGACACTGACGGCGGCGGTGCACAAATGCTGGGCAGCTAGCGCCATTCGACGGCCAACACCACGGTTCCTGGTGTGTCCGTTGTGCCGTGCGTGTGATCATTGCTTGTACAGCCCTCTCGCAGTGTCCGGAGCAAGTATGGTGGGTCTGACACACCGGTGTCAATGTGTTCTTTTTTCCATTTCCAGGAGTGTATATCGAAGAGCACTAATGGTGAAAGCGCAAGCAAAAATATCCAGAAAGCGATAAAAAAAGTAGTCGCCAAGGGAAGCACAGTGATGTGTGCGTCTATGTACAATGAATACTTGCCAGTAGAGCTAACTATCAACAGCTCGATCTAATGTTCGGTACCACCTAGCAGCACGGAACTAATCTCGAACTTGATGACTAGTGCCCACGTGGCCATCGCTTATAACACCGTCCTGGCAGTCTTCGTTAGTCGGCGGCCTGTATGTTCTTCATTGGTCAAGTCATCCTATTGGTGACAGTGCTCAAAGCACCACTCACAGCGCCCGCAGGAATTTTTCATCGAGACACCAGCTCTGTCACTATCAATAAGCAACGATACTACACTCCTCCCCTCTAACCCCCTCTCCATTGTCGTGTAGTGACGACAACTGCAGCAACAGCGGGGCGGGAGGCTTGGACACTGGAAGCGATGAGAAGGCAGGAGCCGAGGCTGTGGCTGGTGCCGAGCACCTGTCCACGCCCCGGCATTCGCTTTGACGCCGTCCGGAACGGTAGCCGAGAAACGAGACGGAATGTGCGTCTCTGGATCCAGCGTTAGTGGAAGGTCTCCAGGTGGTCGAACCGATACGGCTTCTTGAATTGGTGCGTCGGCTTCCTGGCCGGCCGTGGAGTGGAGGGGACCAACGCCTGTGGACGTCTGCCGTACACTAGGCGTCGGATGAGCTGTAGGGTCCAGGACCATAGGTTCATCGCCAGGTGCTGGCGATGCAATCTAGGTAGCCAGAGGGGATGCAGGCTGCATCATCCGGTCAGGCAATGAATCTGTGAACAAAGAGTCAGTGGCTGAATAACGCAATTTACAGGTGTGAATTCGATTCTGGTGCTGTCGCTGCAATGCGCCTGGACCCTCTGTCAAAAACATGCAAGCAACTTTGCAACGAAGCCGCGTCCCAGCACTTCCGATCGCTATATGATCTGAAAATAATTGACTCATTAGTTTGACTCATAACATGAGGGAGTGGAGCAGGCACCAGCCACCGTGGTAGGCGCAGCAACCGAGCAAATGGAGCACAGTGCGGTGGCTCCATCCATGAAGGAATTCCACTAGCGATGCGCCGTTCCGGGGGGGGGGGGGGAGGTGGGGGTTGGTTGGTTGTTTCGGGGAAGGAGACCTGACGGCGAGGTCATCGGTCGCATCGGATTAGGGAAGGACGGGGAGGGAAGTCGGCCGGCCGTGCCCTTTGAAAGGAACCATCCCGGCATTTGCCTGGAGCGATTTAGGGAAATCAAGGAAAACCTAAATCAGGATGGCCGGACGCGGGATTGAACCGTCGTCCTCCCGAATGCGAGTCCAGTGTCTAACTACTGCGCCACCTCGCTCGGTGGAGGTGGGGGGATTTCAGGATTACAAGAAGAGCAGTAAAGCTTCGTCCCGCGTCTGGTGGTGCGCAGCTAATCCATCAGGTGCTTGGAAGTACTTCAAAATAGTTCAAATGGCTCTGAGCACTATGGGACTCAACATCTTAGGTAATAAGCCCCCTAGAACTTAGAACTACTTAAACCTAACTAACCTAAGGACATCACACAACACCCATGCCCGAGGCAGGATTCGAACCAGCGACCGTAGCAGTCCCGCGGTTCCGGACTGCAGCGAAAGAACCGCACGGCCATCGCGGCCGGCGCTAGTAAGTGCGTCCGGAGGTATATACACTACTGGCCATTAAAATTTCTACACCAAGAAGAAATGCAGATGATAAACTGGTATTTATTGGACAAATATATTACACTAGAACTGCCATGTGATTACATTTTCACGCAATTTGGGTGCATAGATCTGAGAAATCAGTGCCCAGAACAACCACCTCTGGCCGTAACAACGGCCTTGATACGCCTGGGCATTGATTCACACAGAGCTTGGATGGCGTGTACGGGTACAGCTGCCCATGCAGCTTCAACACGATACCACAGTTCATCAAGAGTAGTGACTGGCGTCTTGTGACGAGCCAGTTGCTCGGCCACCATTGACCAGACGTTTTCAATTGGTGAGAGATCTGGAGAATGTGCTGGCCAGGGCAGCAGTCGAACATTTTCCGTATCCAGAAAGGCCCGTGCAGGACCTGTAACATGCGGTCGTGCATTATCCTGCTGAAATGTAGGGTTTGGCCGGAATCGAATGAAGGGTAGAGCCACGGGTCGTAACACATCTGAAATGTAACGTCCACTATTCAAAGTACCGCCAATGCCAACAACAGGTGACCGAGACGTGTAACCAATGCACCCCATACAACCACGCCGAGTGATACGCCAGTATGACGATTACGAATACACTCTTCCAATGTGCGTTCACCGCCATGTCGCCAAACACGGGTGCGACCATCATGATGCTGTAAACAGAACCGGGATTCATCCGAAAAAATGACGTTTTGCCATTCGTGCGCCGAGGTTCGTCGTTGAGTACACCATCGCTGGCGCTCCTGTCTGTGATGCAGCGTCAAAAAAAGTGGCTCTGAGCGCTATGGGACTTAACTATTGTGGTCATCAGTCCCCTAGAACTTAGAGGCAGGATTCGAACCTGCGACCGTAGCAGTCGCATGGTTCCGGACTGCGCGATGCAGCGTCAAGAGTAACCGTAGCCGTGGTCTCCGAGCTTACAGTCCATGGTGTTGCAAACGTCGTCGAACTTTTCGTGCAGATGGTTGTCGTCTTGCAAACGTCCCCATCTGTTGACTCAGGGATCGAGACGTGGCTGCGCGATCCGTTACAGCGATGCGGATAAGATGCCTGTCATCTCGACTGCTAGTGATACGAGGCCATTGGGATCCAGCACGGCGTTCCGTATTACCCTCCTGAACCCACCGAATCCATATTCTGCCAACAGTCATTGGATCCCGACCAACGCGAGCAGCAATGTCGCGATACGATAAACCGCAATTGCGATAGGCTACAATCCCAACTTCATCGGAAACGTGATGGTACGCATTTCTTCTCCTTACACGACGCATCACGACAACGTTTGACCAGGCAGCGCCGGTCATCTGCTGTTTGTGTATGAGAAATCAGCTGGAAACTTTCCTCATGTCAGCACGTTGTAGGTGTCGCCACCGGCGCCAACCTTGTGTGAATGCTCTGAAAAGCTAATCTTTTGCATATCACAGCATCTTCTTCCTGTCGGTTAAATTTCGCGTCTGTAACACGTCATCTTCGTGGTGTAGCAATTTTAATGACCAGTAGTGTACGTCGAGGCATCACCTCTGCCACTATCGGTAAGTTACGAGACTACGGATAATGTGGCACACGGTATCTTTCATGTATCGACGCTAGTGCTTCCTTCTTATGTTGAGTGATACTGCTCACCAACTGTTTCTAAAGAAATTGTATACCTACCACAGCAAGAATCTCGAACTTTGTTCCTCTCTAGTAGAGGAAGCAACTTCTAAAAACGCTCTTTTCTTTATGGTATTACGATGTACCTTCGGCAGTAGTACTTGTTTTTGAAGACCTAAGTCATGGTAGAGACCGCCTAAGACCCCTACCTTGAGTTTTGTGGTCTCAACATAGAGGAGAAATCTTTATTTCTTAAATACGTAAGGCCATTTGGCGAAAATTATTCGTGGACGTTTTTTGAAGGTTGTAGGAACTTTAACGAGAAATAGCAACAAGAAATGGATTTGCTCTAGTATAGCCTGTGAAACGTCGATATTAATGGCAACTGTTTCCCAAAATTTTGGATCGATTTCGAGGTGAATGGAAGCAGCAATTCTGGACGTGTGGGGTGTCGCAGTGGATGCAGGTGAACAGACAGGATGCTTATGTACGTGTCACTTGTCAGAGTCGTATCTAGACGTATCAGGGGTCCCATATCACTCCAGCTGCATACGCCCCACACCGTGATAGAGCCTCCACCAGCTTTAACAGTCCCCTGTTGACATGCAGGGTGTTTCCGGTCATCAACAGTTCAATGTCGGGGTTGGCGGGCCCAGGCGAGGAATAAAGCTTTGTGTCGTGCAGTCATCAAGGGTACACGAGTGGGCCTTCGGCTCCGAAAGGCCATAACGATGATGCTTCGCTGAATGGTTCGTACGCTGACAATTGTTGATGGCCCGGGATTGAAATCTGCGACAGTTTGCGTTAAGTGTTGCACTTCTGTCACGCTGAACGATTCTCTTCAGTCGTCGTTGGTCCTTTTCTTGCAGGATCTTTTTCCGGCCGCAGCCATGTTGGAGATTTGATGATTTTTTAAATATATATAAATTATAGAGCGCAGCAATCAGTCGTCCTTTTTTTTTTTTAGATTTTACTACGCAAATCCAGATTTCGGCTAGTAGGTAGCCTTTCTCAATACACTATTTTCTATTCTCAATGCATGTAAGTCACTGTCGTTCGGGCGTCAATTACATTTAGTCATAGAACTGTGACTGACGCCCGAACAACGGGGACTTAGGTGCATTGAGAATAGAAAATAGTGCATTGAGACTGGCTAGCTACTAGCCGAAATCTGGATTTGCGCAATAAAATCTAAAATAAGGACGACTGATTCCTGTACTCTATAATTTATAAGTCACATAACAGTCGCTGAGTGCACCCACTTTCCGAAAGGAGGTTAACCGGATTTGATGTTTTACCGGATTCGTGATATTACGGTACACTCGTGAAATGGTCGTTTGGGAAAATCCCCACTTCATCGCTACCTCGGAGATGCTGTACCCCATCGTTCTCTCGCCGACTATAACACCACGTTCAAACTCACTTAAATCTTGCCATTGCAGCAGCGGTAACCGATCTAACTGCGGGAGACACTTGCTGTCTTATATAGGCGTTGCCGACCACAGCGCCGTATTCTGCGTGTTTCATCTCTCTATATTTGAATTCGCATTCCTATAACATTTCCTTTGAGGGTTCAGTGTATTACCCGCTTTTTGAAAATGATGACCAAAGTTGGTAAGCGCAGGATCCAAGGCAGTTTTTCTTTGTTAATAAGTATGTCTTTTCTGACGTATTCTAAGCTTGAAAAATGAATACTGCGATCCTTTTCTTTAACGGTTTGATGCTCTGTAGTTAATTCGATTTTTTCCTTAGTGAAATTGTGCTTCTTTATCATCAGTTACATATCTTTTTATGATAGAAGCTTTGAGCATGAGCCACGCGAAAAGTTAATTGAAACGCCGCACGGGATTAGCCGAGCGGTCTGCAGCGCAGCAGTCATGGACTGTGCGGCTGGTCCCGGCGGAGGTTCGAGTCCTCCCTCGGGTATAGGTGTGTATGTTTGTCCTTACGATAATTTAGGTTACGTAGTGTGTAAGCTTAGGGACTGGTGATCTTAGCAGTGAAGTCCCGTAAGATTTCACACACATTTGAACATTTCTTTGTTAATTGAATAATAATGAGTGTTCATAGTCATCTCCATTTTCACTGTGTCAGTAAATGAAATTTATGTCATTACTGCTTGTTTTTTAGTTTTTGGGACGTATGGTATACTGTGCCCTTTGATACCTGTCTAGTTGAAGCCATATACATTATTGCGTTTTAACTTGAAGTTTCTTTCTTCATTGGCAAATCTTTCACTGATGTTACTTTTCATGGCAACTTTTTCACTGGTGTCTCAGATTATGCTTTAATCAGTCATTTGGTACTTTCGGTTGCTACTGCTGAAAGAAACTGTTTCATGTTATCTACGTGTACAGTTTATCAAAGTTTGCTGGAATATGTGCCACGACAGTAAATTAACTTAACTGAAAGACCTGTTCTGTACTATCCTGAGTTTCTCTTCATTTCTCAAATTCGTTACTTTCGAAGGACGAATGTTTCTTTCATATCCCTTCAGATTTTTTCGTAACTCAGTTCTTGGTATTGCTTTTTTGTTCTTTCTGTTGTGTCTGCTCGTCAAATATCGGGTGCCTAGGAAAACTACTTTCTCGGTTCGACAGACAACAATTCAACCAAATCGCGTTAGTAAATTTTATTACAAAAGGAAATGATTACAATATTTAGCTTTGTGAGATACAGACGTGTCGCGATCAAAGGACGGCAGACAAACAAGTATGTACAATTCTTAATACAAGAGAAGTAATACAATTCCTAAGTCGCTTCTATACAAGTGCCCATTCTTCACGCCGCTGTGGAACTCTTAGAACTCCTAATCTTCAACTGGGCCGCGGCCAGCAGGCGTGGCGCATATGTCCTCTTCGTGTCGAGGGCGTTGCCGTTGGGTTGTCGTCCTAGAGAGGGGTCGGTTTGGCTGATGTTTTCTTCACAGCCCTCTGTGCTCCAACGTTCCCGACTGGTGTGCCGGCGCTTGACATTACGCCTCAACACTTTCTGTCTCTGTCATACTACCATTTATACTTTTCCTGTCAATTTACCTCACGCTAGAATTGTCTTTATCGTGTTTTACTGCAGACTTCGCATCTAGTACTGAATTTCATTAGCATTTAATATTTATTTTCCATACTCGACCATGTTGCACCATCATTCAATAACATGAGTGACTATTTTAGCATTTTGAATGTCTGGTTTCGTCCGATGGCCCATGTTCACGTCCGATTTCAGTCCCCTCTGTAATTTCAATTCCTATTCGCTGAAAGATATATCTTTGCAACATAATTAAAATATATTTTATCATCAAGCCGAATATCAGAATTTTTGAACTTCTTTCTAATATGTATTTGTTTTTATTAACTACACTACTGGTAGTTAAAATTGCTACACCACAAAGATGATGTGCTACAGACGCGAAATTTAACGGACAGGAAGAAGATACTGTGATATGCAAATGATTAGCTTTTCAGAGCATTCATACAAGGTTGGCGGCGGTGGCGACACCTACATCGTGCTGACATGAGGGAAGTTTCCAAGCGATTTCTCATACACAAACAGCAGTTGACCGGCGTTGCTTGGTGAAACGATGTTGTGATGCCTCGTGTAAGGAGGAGAAATGCGTACCGTCACGATTCCGACTTTGATAAAGGTCGGGTTGTAGCCTATCGCGATTGCAGTTTATCGTATCGCGACATTGCTGCTCGCGTTGGTCCAGATCGAATGACTGTTAGCAGAATAAGGAATCGGTGGGTTTAGGAGGGTAATACGGAACGCCGTGCTGGATCCCAACGGCTGTGGTTACCCTTGAAGCTGCATCACAAACAGGAGCGCCTGCGATGGTGTACTCAACGACGGTGTTTGGCGACATCACGGTGAACGCACATTGGAAGCGTGTATTCGTCATGGCCATACTAGCGTATCACCTGGCGTGATGATATGGGGTGGCATTGGTTACACGTCTCGGTCACCTCTTGTTCACATTGACGGCACTTGAACAGTGGACGTTACATTTCAGATGTGTTACGATCTGTGGCTCTACCCTTCATTAGATCCCTACGAAAGCCGACACTTCAGCAGGATAATGCATGAACGCATGTTGCAGGTCCTGTATGGGCCTTTCTGGATACGGAAAATGTTCGACTGCCGCCCTGGCCAGCACATTCTCAAGATCTCTCACCAATCGAAAACTTCTGGTCAATGGCGGCCGAACAACTGGCTCGTCACAATTCGCCAGTCACTACCCTTGATGAACTGTGATATCGTGTTGAAGCTGCATGGGCAGCTGTACCTGTACACGCCATCCAAGCTCTGTGTGAATCAATGCCCAGGCGTATCAAGGCAGTTGTTACGGCCAGAGGTGGTTGTTCTGGGTACTGATTTCTCAGATCTATGCGGCCAAATTGCGTGAAAATGTAATAACATGTCCGATCTAGTATAATATATTTGTCCAATGAATACCCACTTATCATCTGCATTTCTTCTTGGTGTAGCAATTTTAATGGCCAACAGTGTACTTTCAAAGAATGTGGTTCCTATGAAACAGTCCGAAGAGATATGGCAGTTGCATGGAAAGAGTCCGTTGTTTCTTTGGATCGCGCGATAGATCCTATCGAAATACGCGTCTTTCGCTCAAGCACTGTAACTTTTTATAGTTATGCCTCTGTCAGATATGAAGTACCTATTGTAGTAATTCTCACGTTAAGCTCTTCTTCACTGCTATGTGAGTAAATTCTTTTCCACATTTGATTTTCCAGTCGTTAGTGTAATTCTTCGGGGATGGTGCCTAGGGCTTCCATTTTCATAACCACTAATGTTTCAATGGCTTGTAGCTGGTTTCCATCTTCCTTACGTCGTGTATGTAAAAGCTATCTGTCGTGTGAAAGCATGAGACCCGTTCAAGAGGAAATGAGGGAACTGTATTGTAATCCTGGCAGATGTGCCTGTGCATCATCAAAGATGATAAAATGGAGAATCTTTCTAGGATTCAGTACGATTAAGTTACATTGCGTTCATCTGGTAATTTTGTTGTTAAATAGAAGCCTTTATCAACGTACTGTGGGCAATGGCCTTGCCGCAGTGGATACACCGGTTCCCGTGAGATCACAGAAGTTAAGCGCTGTCGGCCATGGTCGGCACTTGGATGAGTGACCATCCAGGCCGCCATGCGCTGTTGCCAATCTTCGGGGTGTACTCGGCCTCGTGATGCCAATTGAGGAGCTACTTAACCGATTAGTAGCGGCTTCGGTCAAGGATACCATCATAACGGCCGGGATAGCGGTGTGCTGACCCCACGCCCCTCCTATCCGCATCCTCCACTGAGGGTGACACGGCGGTCGGATGGTCCCGGTAGGCCACTCGTGACCTCAAGACAGAGTGCTTTTATCAAGGCACTCTTTTTTTACTGGAAGTCGATGGCTCGGTCTGTAATACAATGGGATAGTTCTGGAAATTATTCGTTAGACATTTATGCTCCTTACTGGTTAATCTGAGCTGTTAGGCTGAGTTATACTTTCATAGTTGGGATTTACACCGATTAACCAAACCATTATGACCACCTGTTAAATAGCATGTTGATCCACTTTTGAAACACAGCGCAGCAGCGATTCTGCTTGGCATGGATTCTGCAAGCCCTTGCTATGTTTCCAGATGTATGGGACACCAGATGTCTGCCCACAGGTCTCTCAATTTCCGCAGATTACGGGACGGTGGTTTGTGAGCACACAGCTGGCGCCCGATATGTGTTCCAATGGGTACAGATAAAGGGCATTAGCTTGCTAAGACATTAATGTGAGTTGATTATCATGTTCCTCAAACCACTGCAGCACGATTATGGCCTTGTGTAACGGAGAATTTCCTGCTGGAAGATGCCATCGGCGTATGGGGAGACTTCAAGAATGAACCGATGCAGGTGGTCCGCAATAATGTTCACGTAGTTCATTGCTGTCACTACTTAATTTGGGATATAAAATACTCTCTAATATACTATTCGACAGAATACTCCCGATCATACAGAGGGAGACGGGGCCGTACCAATTCGGATTCCTTCCTGGGAAGTCAACAATACATCAAATATTCACCTTACGACAAATCCTGGAAAACACAAATGAATACGGAGTTGGCACGTATCACCTCTTTATAGATTTCTAAGCAGCTTATGATAGCATAAATAAAGAGCAGTTATATCAAACTCTAGATGAACTGGGAATGTCTAGAAAGTTGATAAGGCTGGTGAGAATGACAATGAGCGAAACATAAAGTAGTGTAAGAATACGAGGAATGATGTCCAATAGAATGAGTATTAAAAATGGAGTGCGAGAAGGGGATGCATTGGCATGCCTTCTCTTTAATGCCGACCTGGAGAAGGTGATGAGAAACCCAAACCTTCTGAATAGGGGAACGATCTTCTATAAATCGGTGCAGATACTGACCTATGCAGATGACATAGATATAAAAGGAAGAATCCAAAAAGCAATGGGAGACATTTACAGCTCTTGAACAGACCAGTAGGAACATGGGGTTAATTATTAATGAACGAAAAACAAAATATATGGTAGTGGGAAAAGCACATAGAGAAAATATGCCGAATGCAATAACAATGGGCAATTATACATTTGAGAGAGTTGAACATTTCAAGTATCTGGGCTCGGCAGTTACACATCTAAATGCTACCTCTTATGAAATTAAGCAGATATTAATACTAGCCAACAGAGCCTATTTTGCCCTAACAAGAATTCTATCCTCAAGGCTCCTGACTCGTAGCACTAATTAACTATCTATAAATCACGTATACGACCAGTGCTTACATATGCCTCTGAAGCCTGGACATTAACGACTAAAGATATTGAAACACTGGATGCATTTGAAAGAGAGGTACTTAGACGAATTATCGGCCCAATCTGTGAAAGAGGAAGATGGAGGAGGAGATAAAACCATGAGTTGTATATCATATACAAAGACCAACCCATCAGAAGGATAGTGAAATCATCCACACTGAGGTGGGCGAGACATGTGGCTCACATGAATGATACAGAAGTACCAAAAAGAATATTACAAGGAAAGACAGGAGGTCAGAGAGGACATGGTTGACCAAGAGCCAGATGGGAAGATGGAGTAATCGAAAATCTTAGGAAGATGGAGAGTATTGGCAACGGACTAAGAGAAATGGAAGGAAATTGTAGAAGAGGCCAAGCCTCATCATGAGCTGTAGAGCCAAGAAAGAAGAAGAAGTTCACTGGTGTCATGGTATCTTCGAGTACTACCATATGTCTCATAGAATCCCAGCTCAATGTCCCCATGGCATAATTCTGCTCTCACCAGCCTGCAACTGTGGCGCGGTGCACGTTTCAAGCAGCCATTCGCCTGGATGACGGCGTGTAAGGACCCAGCCATCGACCAGGTGTATCAAGAAATGCGATTCATTCGACAGACGAAACATATCTGTTGATCCATGGTGAAAATCGAGTGATGGTGTCCCCACTGCAATCGTAACTGATGATGTAGTTGGCTCAACACAGGAATTCGTAGGAGCCGTGTGATGTGGAGCTCCATGTTCAACACTTGCCGTTGAACGATGTGCTCCGAAACACTTGTGCTTGCACCAGCATTGTACTATGACGTCACATCTGCCCCAGATCGCTGCCTATCCTGGATTACACAGTAGGGGATCCTCCGACCTCTACGTTTTGTACTGAGATGTGGACGTCCAGTACCATACGGCCTATGCGCTATTGCACCATCCTTCAATCACTTTCCAAAGGTGCTCACTACGGTAGCACGCAAACAGCCAACCAGCCTCGCTGTTTCAGAGACTCTCGTTTCCTTCCGCAGCGCCACAACAATGTGCCCTTTGTGAAAACCGCTTATAGCAGTGGATTTCCGCATTTGTGGCCCGTATCGTCGATATTCGCGTCCTCCGCTTACATTCTTTCCTTACTGCATCACGTGCCCGCAGCGCCATCAGGAGCCATTCAGCCTTGCAGTGGGCAGTCGGCAGAATGTTTTGGCTCATTAGTGTACATCATTTTTGCAATAGACTAACTTGCATTACGGCAAATACGAGGCTGATGTTTTACTAATGTGCTCCTGGTCTCAAATTTAGCTTCTTCCATTTAATTTTAGTCTTTTAAATAGGCTTAAATACCTTACCAAAATATGTTATGTGGATTTGCTGGCGGAAATTATACCATATTTCGTGTTGCGGTATAATAAAGCGGTAAAATTCTGCCATTGAACCTACTAAACACGCTACTTATTTTTACATGGATGAAATACGGAAATAGGATGCTACTAGTAAACGAACTGTTCTGTTCTTCTCACGTGATATTTACAGTATTTTTTTCACTTTCTTTTGTCATACATTGATGGTTCCGTAGAGTTTCTGTCAAAATTTTGCGGTTAAAGTACTACGATCTTCCATATGCATATGCCAGTTGTAATGCTCTTTTTATATTTCATTTCAGTTAACAATTGCGGTATATATAGGGAGGCAGACTGGTAGATTATTATGTGGCCATCTGTTTTCAGACCAAACATAGCCATGCTGCATGCTTTTTTCATAATCCCACTCACCACTCCCCTTTTGCAAGAGATTTTTACTTTGATACTGCAGTGTTTTTATCCCATTTGGAATTAGAGCGACCTTCCTTCACCGGAAAGTACTTTCTGTTAATTGTGGGTATAAAAAAAAGGCACTCCAGAAATGGCTGATGAATTACTATTTATCGCCTGCCTTCAACGAAGTGAGTGGTGAACCTCTTTTATTTTGAATAAGATGCGCAATTGTCATCGATACTATACGCGTTCCTTCTTCAAAGTACACCGTATTGTTTTACCACTGTCCTTGTGGGTAGAGACGTTTGCGTGTTAATGACAAACTGAGGGCTATGCTGGCGGTAGCTTAGCTACTGGCAGGGTCTCCCAAGCCTGAAGGTCTCAACGGATGAACCAGACAAAGTGTGTCCCACAATGCCCCATCTTTTTCCGCATCCCTTTCCACAGTCCTTTTCCCCAACATCCTAGGACCCAATGGCGAAGTGGATGGAAGAAGAACTTCTCACACGAACTGGCTGTGAACGCACTGCTCTACCGTCCTTGAGTTCACGGCACTTCGTTGTAGTTCTGGTGTCTGAAATCACAGCTCATATCCCTGTGCCCTGATGAATTGTTCCAGAATCATAGCGAGTGAGTTACTTCCTTGTAAGTTGAGATCTACCTTAAACAAAGCCACGCGTTTGGCAATTTCTCCTGCCATCTTCCTTAAAGTCCAGTGACGATGGGATGAAGACGGTGGTAGCAGGCTTGATTGAAGCTAGAAGCTATTGATATAGACCAGCACACTAGCGGCAAGGGTGTGAAGGTCGCCTTCCGGAGAACCCATGTGACTATTCAGGTATCTGGTCAAGCACCTGTGAATGGGCAGGGTTATTTGGGATAACCGCTGCCCACCCTGAATGGGGAAGGCAAGAGAAAAGGTGGTCTAACCATCGGTAGCGGCACTTTTACCTAGCTGGGAATCTGCATCCAGAAGGTCACTCATAAATTGTGGACGAAAATCAAGATAGAACAATATGACTATGACTATTGCAACATGGAATGTCAGGACTCTTCTGGGCTTAAATGGTAACTGACCAGAAAGAACAATAACTCTCATCAACCACGAGCTAGCTAGATTAGATGTACACGTTGCGGCTTCAAATGCACCAGACTCTCAGGCGAAGAACACGTGAGAGAAGTTAGGTCAGGGTACGCCATCTTTTCGAAAGGAAAGGATGCATGAAAACCACGCATCCGTGGGGTAGGATTTGCATTAAAAACAAAAATAGTAGAACAACGTCGCTTAATCCCTATTTGTGTCAATAAAAGAATTGTGACTCTTCCAATTCCTGTTTCTGGTGATAGCTTTCTCATCCTCGTCTCTGCCTACATCCCCACTTTGGGCAAAGAGGAGGATACAAAGAATCAGTTCAACCGTCAACCGAGCAATGTTCTCGTCAAAATACACTACTGGCCATTAAAATTCCTACACCACCAAGATGAAGTCCTACAGACGCGAAATTTAACCGACAGGACGAAGATGCTGTGATATGCAAATGATTAGCTTTTCAGAGCGTTCACACAAGGTTGGCGCCGGTGGCGACACCTACAACTTGCTGACATGAGGAAAGTTTCAAACCGACTTCTCATACACAAACAGCAGTTTACTGGCGTTGCCTGCTGAAACGTTGTTGTGATGTCTCGTGTAAGGAGGAGAAATGCGTACCATCACGTTTCCGACTTCGATAAAGGTCGGATTGTAGCCTATCGCGATTGCGGTTGATCGTATCGCAACATTGCTGCTCGCGTTGGTCGAGATCCAATGACTGTTAGCAGAATATGGAATCGGTCGGTTCAGGAGGGTAATACGGAACGCCGTGTTGGATCCCAATGGCCTCGTGTCACTTGCAGTCAAGATGACAGGCATCTTACCTGCATGGCTGTAACGGATCGTGCAGCCATCTCTCGATCCCTGAGTCAACAGATGAGGACGTTTGCAAGACAACAACCATATGCACGAACAGGTCGACGACGTTTGCAGCAGCATGGACTATCAGCTCGGAGACCATGGCTGCGGTTACCCTTGACGCTGCATCACAAACAGGAGCGCCTGCGATGGTGCACGAAACGACGAAGCTAGGTGCACGAATGGCAAAACGACATTTTTTTCGGATGAATACAGGTTCTGTTTACAGCATCATGATGATCGCATCTGTTATTGACGACATCGTGGTGAACGCACATTGGAAGCGTGTATTCGTCATCGCCATACTGGCGTTTCACCTGGCGTGATAGTATGGGGTGCCATTGGTTACACTTCTCGGCCACCCCTTGTTCGCATTGACTGTACTTTGAACAGTGGACGTTACATTTCAGATGTGTTACGACCCGTGGCTCTACCCTTCATTCGATCCCAGCGAGGCCCTACATTTCAGCAGGATAATGCACAACCGCATGTTGCTGGTCCTGTACGGCCCTTTCTGGATACAGAAAATGTTTGACTCTTGCCTTGGCCAGCACATTCTCCAGATCTCTCACCAACTGAAAACGTCTGGTCAATGGTGTCCGAGCAACTGGCTCGTCACAATATGCCAGTCACTTCTCATGATGAACCGCGGTATCGTATTGAAGCTGCATGGGCATCTGTACCTGTACACGCCATCCAAGCTCTGTTTGACTCTATGCCCAGGCGTATCAAGGCCGTTATTACGGCCAGTGGTGGTTGTTCTGGGTACTGATTTCTCAGATCTATGCACCCAAATTGCGTGAAAATGTAATCACGCTTCAGTTCAAGTATAATATATTTGCCCAATGAATACCCCTTTATTATCTGCATTTCTTCTTGGTGTAGAAATTTTAACTGTGGAACAAGTTCTCAAATCGCTTCTAAGGTGCAGGTCATGCGTAATAATAGCCACCAATGACTTGAATTAAGTAATATCCGATTTTCCTCAAAGTAGCTGCCAATACAGTATTACATTAAAATTATAAAACACAAATTCTGATTGTAGCAGAGTTCAGGTTATAAATTCTCTGCATTTTCTCCCATGAACTGAAACCTCTTTTATGGTTTCAACGCAAACAGATTTGTGTTAAAAGCTATCAAATTTTACTAGTCTATTTTGTAACCTCAGTTCGGGCATGTAACACTTTTGATTCCCACAGACATCGTTCTTCACTACAGCTTAGATTATAATCAGTGATTTGTCCCGTGACTGCAGAGTACTTCTGGCACTATCCAAACTGAAGTAAGGAAGTCTGGAGGGCGAAAGACAAACCACATTTTTGTGAACAGTAAGATATGGTAATAACGGACACCATGTTTGAAATGCCTTTGAGAAGAAGGCGTACATAAAAAAATCCCGGTGACAAACAAATATACCAACCTGACTATATCATGTTGGCCAAAGAAATCAGAATAAATTGAGCCACAGATATCCTGGCGCTGAAGTAGACAGTGATCACACACTTGTAAAGCAAAATTTAAAAAAAGATGGCAAGTAAGAACAATATAAGGTGAGAGTTTAACAGGTTGCTAAATGAACAAACATAACGAGAACGTGCAGGAGCATACTAATACATTCATGGAAGCTAATTATAGTGAGATGGATTGAAATATCTTGAAACAAGGATCAAATCGAACTGAAGAAATACTATGTGTATTATATCACAGAAACCACTATAAGAAAATAAATACAGAAGAAAGCGAAGTGCAATACAGAACAATGCTGAATGTCGTTGTGACAGAATATAAATGGGACAAAGAAGAATGGATGACGGAAGTTAGGCGAAGAACAGAGAATGATGTACTGGGAGGAAGGACAGATAGAGCATATAGCTCAATAAAGCCACTGCAGCACATACTTAAACAAGAAGTACTCTGATAAAAGATACGAATGGACAATTAATTGCCGGCCGCGGTGGTCTTGCGGTTCTAGGCGCAGCAGTCCGGAATGGCGGGACTGCTACGGTCGCAGGTTCGAATCCTGCCTCGGGCATGGATGTGTGTGATGTCTTTAGGTTAGTTAGGTTTAAGTAGTTCCAAGTTCTAGGGGACTGATGACCTCAGAAGTTAAGTCCCATAGTGCTCAGAGCCATCTGAACTACTATGAGGAAGTATTGGAAATTACAACCATCTCTAACCTGATCATATGGTGGAAGACGATAATAAAAGACCGATAATCACACGAGAAGAATTTGATCCAGCAGTTCAGCAGTTGAAAGACAAGAAAGCAACAGGAACAGACAACATCCCAACAGCACTTCTGAAGAGAATAAAAGATAATGTTGAGCAAAAACTTTACAACGTCGTTGTAAGAAGCTATTACAATGGATAGTCCGCCTCCATAGCATAGCGGTGGCGTTACTGCCTACCACGCAGGAGGCCCGGGTTCGATTCCCGGCAGGGGACTGGGTGTTGTGTGTCCTTCATCATCACTGACGCGCAAGTCGCCGATGTGGCGTCACCTAAAAAGCCGGCACGGTAGCTCAGCGTGTTCGGTCAGAGAGCTGCTCGCCCTCTGTAATAAAAAAACTGAGTAGAGGAATCAACGATCAACATGAACAGATGTCTTGTCACATCCGGAAAAAAAGGAAAAGAAAAGGCTTTCAATACGGCGGCCGAACTCCCTCACATGGAGCTTGCCGGCCAAAAATGCCATACGTCAGTGAGTGTTCTGATTATAGAAAATTAACGATGTTGTCGTATGCATCAAAAACATTGATCATTGTAATTAAGAACCGGACTAAAATGAAAACTGAATTAAAATTTCTCGGCTTTCCAGCTGCATCTAGTAACGAAAATCACACGAGCTTTCGACCAAGCATTTCTTGGCCATTGTCAAGTGGTATGACTGCCAGTGGGATTGCTGGTACACCCCTTATATAAACCAGCTGTGACGCATCTGACGCCCGCGCCATCGCTATGTTCGGGAATATGTTGACTCGGCATCCGAAGGAACACTGCATCGTAATTCGCAATTACCGTATCGTATTTGTCCGCCGATGTCGGGAAAGCGACTTTCAAGTGAACTGTATCCCTATACGGGAATACACATAATGAATGAACGAGTAATGGATGTAGACATGTGACTGATGACATATGGAAATTTGAGTCTGACAGTGAGTCGTGCTCGTATAGCCTAATGGTAAGGCGACCGCTCGCCATAAGCGGGAAATACGGGTTCGAGTCACGTTCCGGTACGGATTTTCATAGTCGTCATTCGATTATACAGCTGATGGTTATCCATATTCGCAACTGCGAATACATTTCGTGTGTAACATACAAGCTGGCGAAATGTTTGGCCAATTTCCTCGCTCCATATGTGGGACACTGTGAACATCATACTACAGAGTCAGCAGATTTTTGAAAACGAATTAACCGTCTTCGACTTAATGAGGGTGACATTATGGTCAGTTGTGATGTGGTGTCGCTGTTTACGAATGTACCTGTCAAAGACTGTTTGGACCTAGTGTCCCATTCCTTTGAAGGTGAAGTGGTCGAGCTAGCCTATTTGTTTCTTTCGATACGTTGACGACACGTTTGGCTCCATGGACGTGAGAAACTTGACGAGTTCTTGGAACAACTCAACGGCATTAACAGTAATACCCATTTCAACATGCAGGTAGAAAAGGACGATGATTTGCCTGTCCTCGACGCTCTCGTCCACCGCAAACGAAGTGGATACCTTAGCCACAGCGTCTATATAAACCCCACCTGCACCGATCTGTACTTGGCACCATGGACGCGCACGCCATCAGCCATCATCACCCGGCACAGAAGCGCAGTGCATTACATACATTGTTACTTCGTTCAAGAATGATATCTGACGCTGATAACCTTCCCCATGACCTGGGCCATCTACGCAAGGCCTTTAGGAACAAATACGCCCATCAAATAAATGAAGCGATTTGAAGCAAGAGTCACAACAAGACCATCGGCGACGAGCAGGAAAAGGAAGTTGCTTCCTTGCAGTTCTGTGATTCCGTGGTGGCGAAGATAAGCCGACTGCTGAAACGACACAATATCAAATTGATCTTCGGCCCTCCGACAAATATCTCAATTAGTGAGACCAGTTAAAGACTCAGCAGGTCCCAGAACACCAGGGGTCTACAAGATATCTTACGAGTGTGACCACTCTTACGTTGGTCAAACAATGCGTTCTCTGGAGCAACGCAGGAAGAAGCATGAAAGGTTTTATCGCCTAGGAATCTGCTTTAGCTGAGCATGCTTTAGAAAACGGACACCGGATTAAATAGGATATAACATCCATCGTGGCTCGCACAAACGGCTTCTGCGATTGTGGAACTAAAGTATCCATTGAAATAAAAATCGACGATGACACCCTAAATAGACACTGAGGCCTGCAGCTCAGCTCGGCGTGCGATCCAGCCATCACGTGGTTGAAGCGGGCATATCGAAAGCAAAGTCAACATATTGCTGATGCCGCTGGCATCAGTGACGTCACAGCAGGCAGTTAGTGTACTAGTGTATATGAGGAGCACACCAGAAGCCCACTGGTAGTCATACCACTTGACAATGACCAAGGAGTGCTTGGCCGAAAACTCGTGTAATTTTAATTACTTGGCACCGCTGTAAACCCGAGAATGTTTTATTCAATGTTATCGCCGCGAGACTCTGCATTCCTACAAAACGAAAATTGAACAAAATACATCTCAGGATCAGTTCAGTGTCACATCTGGAAAGGGAAGTAACAAGTTCTTCTAGCAATAAGAACTAATCTCGAAAGAAGACTGACTCTCAATTGGAAGACATATATAATATTCGTGGGTATAGAGAAAACTTTTGATAATACGAACTGGAAATAACTACTTAAGACCATGAAAAATACAGGAGGGACAAAAGACTCATTCTGTTGCTGTACAAAGACCAAAAACGTAGAGACAAACGTTAATGGAAATGTAAAACTGCTTCCATTACAAGAGGAGTGACACTAGGTTGCGCACTATCCGCTGACTCATTCAACATGTTCGTTGCGGAGGCCATAATCAAATGCAAGCAAAAGACGAAAGGCAGCAAAATTAGTGGATAGCAAATCCATTCTATAGTATTTGCAGATGGCATTGCATTAACTGCAGATTCGGAGAAGGAACTAAGTAATGCGATATTTATGATACAGTAGTGCCTATATTATTCCGAATTACGTCACAAAGTTCCTTGGTACACGAATGCATGTCCAAAGGAACTTTGGATCGTAATTCGAATCAATTCAGGCACTGCAATATCGTATTTATCTGCCGTCACCGGGAAATCGACTTTCAAGTAAAATGTATCCCCTGCATGGGAACATACACATATCAAAAAAAGTTTTGCATCAACCCGGTTCCCAGAACTCCTGAAGATAGACGTTGACTGTGGATATTGTATCAGAGACACAGTCCCTTTGACTTCAGAGATGTCACTAAACCCTCCCAAACATGTAAGCAACCACGCATGAGCAGCGCCTATTAGACGGACGGGGTTAGACAGCCCATCAGTTCCAGTCATTCCACCAGGAAGGAGGTACACGGCTCGTGTTGTCTGTAGTTCAACTATGCGTAGACGATCAACACCGTTGTTCGATCGCGTACGCATTGTTATTTTGTGCCAGGAAGGACTCTGAATAAGGGAAGTGTCTAGGCTTCTCGGAGTGAACCAAAGCGATGTTGTTCGGACATGGAGGAGATACAGAGAGACAGGAACTATCGATGACATGCCTCGGTTACGCCGCCCAAGGGCTACTGCTGCAGTGGATGACGGCTACCTACGGATTATGGCTCGGAGGAACCCAGACAGCAAGGTCACCATGTTGAATAATGCTTTTCGTGCAGTCACAGGACGTCGTGTTATGACTCAAACTGCGCTCATTAGGCTGCATGATGCGCAACTTGACTCCCGACATCCATGGCGAGGTTCATCTTTGCGACCGCGATACCATGCAGCGCGGTACAGATGGGCCCAACGACATTCCGAATGGACCACTCAGGATTGGCATCACATTCTCTTCACCGATGAGTGTCGCATATGCCTTCAACCAGTCAATCGTCGGAGACGTGTTAGGGGGCAACCTGGTCAGGCTGAAAGCCTTAGACACACTGTCCAGCGAGTACAGCAAGGTGGATGTTCCCTGTTGTGTTGGGGTGGCATTATGTGTGGCCGACGTACGCCGCTGGTGGCCATGGAAATCGCCGTAACGGCTGTACGATACGTGAATGCCATCCTCCGACCGATAGTGCAACCATATCGGCAGCATACTGGCGAGGCATTTGTGTTCATGGACGACAATTCGCGCCTTCATCGTGCACATCTTGTGAATGAATTCCATCAGGATAACGACATTGCTCGACTACAGTGGCCACGATGTTCTCCAGACATGAACCGTATCGAACATGCCTGGGATAGATTGAAAAAGGCTGTTTATGGACGGCGTGACCCACCAATCACTCTGAGGGATCTGCGCCGAATCGCCTTTGAGGAGTGGGACAATGTGGACCAACAGTGCCTTGATGAACTTGTGGATAGTACGCCATGACGAATACAGGCATGCATCAATACAAGTGGACGTGCCACTAGGTATTAGAGGTACCGGTGTGTACAACAATGTGGACCACCACCTCTGAAGGTCTCGCCCTATGGTGGTACAGTATGCAATGTGTGGTTTTCATAAGCAGTAAAAAGGGTGGAAGTGATGTTTATGTTGACCTCAATTCCAATTTTCTGTACAGGTTCCGGAACTCTCGGAACAGAGGTGATGCAACACTTTTTTTTAGATGTGTGTACATAATGGACGTACCAGTACAAGTCTTAGACACATGGTTGACGACATATGGACGTTCGGGTCTGCCAGGATTCGTTCTCTAATAGTCAAATGGTGAGGCGGCCGCTCGCGATAAACGGGAACTTCGGCTTCGAGCCCCGGTTCGGCTCAATTTTTTATAGACGTCATTCCATTATACAACTGATGGTAGTCCATATTCGGAACTGTGAATACATTTCTTGTGGGTCTAAGAAAAATGCTGCGACGTTTTCGATTACCACTAAAAGTACCAAACTTATGATGAACACGTGTGAAGCCATAGCAGTGGCAGTTAAAAAATCCAATAAAGAAACAAACAAACATCAAGATAGATTATGAAACCATAAAACAATGCAGTCGGTTATGATAGAATGTGATGTCTCTCAAGAGAACAGATACACCATAAAAATCAGTAGGCGAACTGCCCCTGCTAAAACGACCTTCAGTGACAAAAACAACTTCTGACTAGCAGGCACACAGGTATTAAAATTAACAAAGAATTAATCAAGATGTTTGTCTGGAGTGTTTTGTTACATGGCTGTGAAAATTGGTCCTAATAATTCATAATATACAACACTTGGAGGGAATGGAAATATTGAAGTGCAAATATATTCTCAAAATAAACTGAACAGAGAAAAAATCGAGCTAGTGGGTCTCAGGGAAGAAACCGGACTGGGGAATTGATCTCTACCATAGAAAAGAATTCTTGACCAAAATTTAGATTTTAGGAAAGAAAGAAAGTCCGCGGAAGAATCATCTAGATTCTGTGATGGACTTAAATTCAGACACTACGCTGTCTTCAAGCGCTCAGCAGAGAATAGAAGACGAAGAAGAAGAAGAAGAAGAAGAAGAAGACGAAGAAGGAGAAGATGATGATGGTGGTGGTGGTGGTGGTGACTTTGGTTATGTCCCCTCTCAGTGCAACTAGAACAGAAACATCACGGAAAACGTTGTTGAGTTAAAAACTGTAACTGAGAAGTCGCACCAGGCTAAAGTTCAGCCTTAGAAATTCCGTTTAGTGGACATTGTGGTGCGAGGTTAACGTTGCATTCCAGATGAGTCGACGCGCTTTGATAGTGAGCCCCTTACCCTATTAGTTTCTTCATACTCACAACGACCAACGTTCTTATTTTGCGCAACTGAACTGCTTCTTTCTCGTTCATCGTCATAAACGTGCAACTACACCAAACAATTATGAAGATTCTGACTTTCAGCTGACGATTTACCCACCGACGGCAATTGGACTAGAAGAGCCAACGCAACTCTACCGAGGTGGCGAGATTATCAGGCGTTGCAGCTCTTGTGGTCGACTATTTCGTCGGACATCCAAGTTTCGGCATCGTCGCTACAAATCCTAAAGCTACCGCAGAACACCGTTAACACCAGCCGTCCTCCCTTGTTTCACCAACTGTGCGGTGAGTCGACAGATAAAGGAGTGATGTCAGCTCATGTTTATTCACAATAAACGATAAAAAAGTGAATTTATGTATATATTTTTTTGTTAAATATACCCCATGCCGAGATATGTTCCACTTTATTTGCTCAGAGTTCTGTGTATTTGCACTGAGGAAAGCGGAAAATTGAAAGTGTTACACCACGAACATTTTGACCCAACGTTTCCATACTGGCCGTCCAGTATTTACGTGTCTGTGGGACATATCGATTACAATTTCGACCTCATAGGAGCATAATTTCGTTAATTTCAGTATCGAAAAAAAACTTCTTTTTCGTATAAAGAATGTTGTGAGTGCAAGAAGTCTATTTGGTGTGTCTAACATTACTGAAACGTTTCATGTAGCGATCACAACACAGCATGCATAGAGGACGACACGCTCAGCTAACTTTCGGACTACATCATGAGAAGATTGTAGCATTGTATTACTGGCTTTGACGAATAGACGGATGACAACTGTTGAAATCAGAGCATTAATTAAAGGCAGAAGACCATCAGGAGCCGTCTGGAACAGATTACTAACAGCTGGGATCAGATCTCTAGTTCTTATGTGTCTCTAAGCCTTGACACCATATCAGAGACAATCGACACTTACATTGTCTAGAGCGGGAGTCAAATGGGGCATAGAGGGACATTCTGTGGTGTTCGGAATGCGTCTCACTTTTCTTTGGGCTGTCAATAAGACGCCAATATGTCCGTAGACGATCTGGTGAGAGATCACAGGAAATGGCGATTCTTGAGACCCATACCCCACAGTCTTCTAAAATCAGGGTGTGGATATCTGTTGAATGACAAAAGGACTGATTTTTTAATAACTGAAGGAAGGTTACATGTTCGCCAGTACGTGGCCAGAATGTATACCCATTGGCATATTCTTTATGGCCAGGGTACCAAACGGCATATTCCAGCAGGATAACAGGAGACCCCAAATCGCAGTTCTCTCGATAAAAGTCTTGAAAAACGTATGGATCCTCAAATGGTCTGCGTGGTTTTCTGATTAGTCATTCTTACAGAGTGTCTGGGATGCAATGGAAAGAAATATACTCTCATAGCAGCCTCCATCTAGTAAACTTCAGGAACTGACACAGCACGTGTTTCAGGCATGGCAAGAAATTGCTCACGATGACAATCGGAAGATTGATGTTGATGAAATTACAGTCTCTTAAAGGAGGAAAAGAAAAGGAAAAGAAATTTCAAGATGTGTTAGATGACGATCAAGTTGGCTTTAGGAAAAGAAAAAGCACCAGAGAGGCAGTTCTGACGTAGCGGATGATAATGCAACCAAGAATAAAGAAAAATCAAGAAACCCTTATAGGATCTGTAGACCTGGAAAATGGTGCAAGATGTTCGAAATTATGAGGGGTAAGCTATAGGGAGAGACGAGTAATATACAATAAGTACAAGAGAAAGAGTCAAGAGGGAATAATAAGAGTGGACGACCAAGAACGAAGTTCTCGGATCAAGAAGAGTGTAAGACAGGGTTGTAGTGTTTCGCCCCTTCTGCTAAGTCTTTACAGCGAAGAAGCAATAATGGAAATAAATGAAAGGTTCAGGAGTGGGATTAAAATTCAAGATGAAAGGATATCAATGGTACGATTCGCTGAGGACATTACTATCTTGAGTGAAAGTGAAGAAGAATTACATGATCTGCTGAAAGAATGAACAGTCTAATGAGTACACAACATGGATTGGGAGTAAATCGAAGGAAGACGAAAGTAATGAGTAGCAGCAGAAATGAGGACAGCGTGAAACTTAACATCAGGATTGATGGTCACGAAGTAGATGAAGTTAAGGAATTCTACTCCCTAGGCAGCAAAATAGCCAATGACGAACGAAGCAAGATGGACATCAAAAGCAGACTAGCACTGGCAAAAACGGCATTCCTGGCCTAGAGAAGTCTACGAGTATGAAAGACAGGTCTTAATTTGAGGAAGGAATTTCTGAGAATGAACGGTTGGAGTGCAGCGTTGTATGGTAGTGACACATGGACTGTAGAATCGGAGAGGAAAGGAATGTGTGGAAAACACT
The DNA here is from genome assembly GCF_023864345.2 of Schistocerca serialis cubense. Lineage (NCBI taxonomy): Eukaryota > Metazoa > Arthropoda > Insecta > Orthoptera > Acrididae > Schistocerca > Schistocerca serialis. The sequence continues at coordinate 891,879,656 of NC_064640.1, forward strand.
GACTAGGATGAAGGACAGGATAATAGGACAAATGTTAAGACATCAGAGAATGACTTCCATGGTACTAGAGGGAGCTGTAGAGGACAAGAACTGTAGAGGAAGGCAGAGATTGGAATACATCAAGCAAATAATTGAGGACGTAGGTTGCAAATGCTACTCTGAGAAATATCGGACTGTGCCCCATGCTACAACAGTTTCCATTTCCATCAGCGACAGGATGACTGATCAGTGCTGGTATTGCTCATCTGGAAACTTTTTACTGCTGACAGATCAGCTGCTCCAAATGTGGTGTGCACTGCCTGCATATCTCAAAGCGTTTGTGTGTTTAGATTGTAGGGAAACAGAGATTCAAAATATTGTAAATGCAGGTATGGCCTGCCGGGGACACATCGGCCGTTATAAATGATATGCAGATAAAACAGTAACAAGCCACCTAAAATTTGGTTTTATAACCGATTTCGGCTGCCACACTTGAGCATCATCAGACAATCGTTTCCCACAGATGCTCGCGTTTGACGTGTGAAACCGGGCGTAAAATCTGGTTGTGTGCGACCTGTAGCTGTTTTATTTGTATATGGGAGCATGAAAACACAAGCCTTTTGGAACTACGAAATTAAGTTTTTTGATAAATCAAAATATGTATCTATGAATGTAGTCCAGCCGAAAGCGCATTTCTGTGAAATCAAAATTTGTTGTTGGGTGAAACTTCAGTATCGCTTTGTTCCGCCACTATCGTTGTAACATGAGTATGTCCTCCTTGGAATACTGTCCACAATGTGCACAGATGCTACTGCTGAACCATGTCCCATTCTTCGACGCTCTTCTGACGGCATTCAGTGTGAGTCGAGGGATCTTGCAAAGAAGCGCTATGAGTTTCAATGGTCTCAAGTATGGTCAATCGTATTTATAACTGCAGAAATTGCAGGCCATTCCATTCATCTGCCTTCTGACGCCTTGAGGAAGGTGGGCGCTGTACGCTTTTGCATTGCCGTTTTGAAAGACGAATTCATCACGAAAATGTTGCCTGTTACGCTGGAAATGAGGTGGTAGGATCCCGCCCCAATACTTCATATCCTTCAAATTACCCTCAATAGTGATAAGTGGCTTCCGACTCCGTACATCTTACCGCTGATAACACGACTGACCAACCTTCATGCAGAACCTGAGGGACAGGCATTGATATCTGTCCGCCTCCAGTCGTCACTGACGATCATCCGGCGCCATACAAATACCGTACTCGTCGGTCAAGAGAACTCGACGTCACTACTCCAGTTTTGATTCGAGATGTTCTCGTGCCCAACTACTTCGTGTATCACGGTGTTGGGGAGCTTGTGCTATTCCTCGTAAAAGACGTTTATGGGCAAAACAGACTGTGTGGAGTCGCAATTTGTACGCAGTGGTCATCAGTGATCAGTAATACGCAGAATTTTAATATTTTGGGTCTGAAGGTAGCGGCTTAACTATAGGATGACGTAGTTGTGACGTACACCAGTTTGCTGACCATCTGCCTTCCGTGAAGTGTCAATGAGCGCATGAACTTAAGCGTGATGTGATCCTTCGCAGCACATTGACAAACCTAACAGTGTTCACCAGCCCCACTGTCCCGTTCACGAGTGGAGGCACATTGCCAGCTACAGAGAAAGCTGACTTCTGACTGACCTCTACCTCAGTGACACAGCTGGTCGTACGTTGTGCTTTCCTAGAGTCAAGACAGCACTGAGAAAGACTTCCCTCTGTGAAAAAAAAAACACAAACTATGAAAACCGTTAGGTTGATTCAGAACTGTTTTCGTGTAATTTATTGGAACTAGCTTCTTGAGTTGCCAAGGGGCAGGAAATGCTGGAGTGACGTAATCTAACACGCGCGGCCGGTATAGTCCGTAGCGTCGCGGCTGCTCATGTGCACTGCTGAGTCTTTTCCGTTTTTATCTTTAGATGTGTAGGGAGTAGGTAACACCACAGAAATCGCCACTAGTGACACGAACTCAAACCAGAAAACTCTTGCACAAAATAGAAACAAAAAGGTCTTACTGTATTTTTTCAAAAGGTTTATGTCTTGAGCAGAAAAAAGTACGTCAGTTAATTGTACTAATTACATTCCTCTAACTTCCGATATGGATGCATTGCTGAACATGACAATGCTCCATATTACACATTTCAGACGAAAAGTATCCGGACACACCTAGGTAATGTGGGACTGAGCGTTAGATGGCACGAGAGGAGGACACACCAATATAAACTGTAAAGAAATGGGACGGAAATCGGTGGAAGTAATGTAGTACATGTACTCACAAACAAATGATTACTGTTTCAAAAACGTTGGACGCTTTATTCAGCAGAAAGACCTTCAGAGACTGAGCAAGTCAGTAACGCATTGGTCCACATCTGGGCCTTATGAAAGCAGTTATTCGTCTTGGCGTTGACTAACAGAATTGTTGAATGTCCTCCTGAGGGATATCGCAACAAATTATGTACAACTGGTTCGTTACAGCGCCAAAACCCCGAGCTGGGTTGGAGGACATTGCCCATAATGCTCCAGACTTTCTTAACTGGTGGAGAGATTTGGCGACCTTGCCGGCAAAGGTAAGGTTTGGCAAGCGTGAAGACAGGGAGTAGAAACTCTCACCGTGTGTGGGCATTAGCTTACTGAAACGTAAGCCCAGGTTCTCTTGTAATGTAGAGCAACAAAACGGGGCGTACTATATCGTCGACGTACCGCTTTGTTCTAAGAGTGCTACAGATGACAACTGAAGATCTCAAGCTGTGAAATGAATGGCACACCGGAGCATCACTCACGGTTGTCGGACAGCACGGTGGGCGACAATCTGATTGGTATCTCACCACTGTCCGTGGCGTCTCCAGACACGTCTCCGGCCTGTAATCTCATGGACTGGAGTAGAGTTGTCTTCAGTGATGAGTCCCGCTTCGAACGGAGTCTTGATGACCTGCGAAGACGTGTTTGGAGATGTCCCAGCTGCAGTGACCAGCGGGATACCGACCTGACTGTCGCCCGCCTTACAGCCGGACAACCAGGGATGATGGTCTCTTCATAGCAGGACCCCTTCGGTTGTCATCCGTGGCAGTCTTAAGCACAGCGGTACGTCGACGATATTCTACTCCCCGTTTTGTTGCTCTTCATGGCAGGTGGCGAGAGTTTCTCCTACTCGTCTTTATACTTACCGAACCCTACTAAATTCCGTCCCATTCGGATAATTCCTCAAGTTGCGTCGTTTTTCTGTCTTAGAGTGTAAAATGAGGCGGGGACTATTGTATTGTCAATAGAGAAGCACTAACAGCAGAATGGGTTGGTCAGGAGAGTTCAGTGACTTCGAACATCGACTACTCATTGAGTGTGACTTGAGTAACGAATCAATCAGGGACATTTCGTACACGCTAAAGCTGCCCATCTCGATGTACTCTGAAGTTGAAAGTTAGGGAACAGGCACAACTAAACCGAGACCAGGTAGACTTAATTCACTGACGGACAGTGATCGTTAAGCGTTATGGAAGGTAGTTGTAAAAAAAAAAAAAAAAAAAAAAAAAAAAACTAATCAACTAATACAGTCAGTGGAAGAAACCACTCATCAGTCCAAAAATGCTATCACCAGTCCAACTGGCACAGTTACTGTTTGTTAGGAGTTAAAAGGAATGTAGTACAATGGTCAGGCAGCTTCTCATAAGCCACTCATTCCTGTAATTAATGCCAAGCGGTGTCTGAGTGTTAAGAGTGTTGTCACTGGACAATGGATGGTGGGAAATCAGTAATTTGATGTCACGAATCACGCTGTATGCGAGAACCCGACGAAAGGGTTTTGGTTTGCGAATGCCTAGAGAACCTTACCTGATGTGTGGTGTGAGAGTGAAGTATGGAGGATTTCATGTTACGGTGTGGGACTGTTTTTCGTGGTTATGGGATTGGTCTCCCTTTTGGGCCTAAGAAAAACGTAAATGCGGAAGGATATGAAAGCATTTAACAGCACTGTGTACTGCGTAAAGTATTGGAACCGTTCGGGGGCGATGATTGTTGGTATCAGCATGACAATGCACCCTGTCATAAAGCAGCATCTGTGAAACAATGGTTTCTGGACACAACCTTCCCGAAATGGACTGCTCTGCCTATAGTTCCGAGATCACTGGAACTGCGGGAAGTTCCACGGGACTGGAAGAAGGCCCAGGTCATATCAATCTATAAAAAGGATAGAAAATCTGATGCACACAATTACCGGCCAATTTCACTGCCATCGATTTGTTGTAGAATCATGAAACATATTTTGTGTTCAGACAGAATGACTTTTCTAGACACTGAGAAGCTCATCTGCAGAAACCAGTACGGTTTTAGAAAACAGCGGTCATGCGAGACACAGCTGGCCATCTTTCGCATGATATACAACAGGCTCTAGGTACCGGCTCCCAGGTTGATGCCATATTTATCGACTTTCGAAAGGCTTTCGACTCAGTTCCACACTGTCGCTTGCTACAAAAAATGCGCGCTTACGGTCTATCCGATCACATATGCGATAGGACTGATTGCCGATGATTCTGCAGTCTACAGGAAAGCAATATCATACGAAAGTTGTGAACAAATCAATGAGGATTTGCAGAAAATAAATGCGTGGTGTAATGACTGGTAGTTATCTCTCAATAGTAGTAAGTGTAACCTACTGCGTATAACTAGGCGAAAATCCCCATTAATGTACGGGTACAAAATAAATGCCCAGTCTTTGGAAGCGGTAACGTCCGTCAAGTATCTGGGTATGACTATTCGAAATGATCTCAAATGAAATGATCAGATTGCATAAGTAACGGGTAATGCGAAATCTAGATTGCGGTTTATTGGAAGAATCCTGAAGTGATGCAGTCCTTCAACAAAGGAAATAGCTTACAATACGTTACTTCGTCCAGCTTTGGAGTATTGTTCGTCTGTATGGGACCCTTACCAGTTGGGTCTGATTCAAGAGATTGAGAAGGTCCAAAGAAGAGCTGCAAGATTCGTGATTGGTACGTTTAGCCATCGCGAGAGCGTTACAAATTTCATAGAGAGTTTGAAGTGGGACACACTTGCAGATAGACGGCGCGCTAAACAGAAGAGGCTGCTCACTAAATTCCGAAATCCAATCTTCACCGAGGATGTAGAGCATATATTATTACCACCAGCTTTCAAATCGCGCAATGATTACCATTCAAAGATAAGGGAAATAAGAGCTCGTACTGAGGCGTTCAGACAGTCGTTTTTGCCTCTCGCGATCCGCGAGTGGAACAGAAGGGAGGAAATATGACTTTGGCGCGAATTGTGCCCTCCACCACACACCGCCTGGTGGCTAGCGGAGTATATATGTAGATGTAGATGTAGGCTTGAAGCTAATGGGACACCAATGGAATGAGTTAAAACGTTCCTTTTGCTCCAGGCCCCAGTGTCCAACATCACTACGTTTTCTAGTGTTGGACCTTCGGGAGCAGAGGACTGCCATTCCTTACAGACGTTGACTCACTTCACTGAAAGTGTCCCCAGCAGAGCTGAAGCCGTTATAAGGACGAAGGGCGGACACACCCCGTAATAACCCCTAATAATACTTTCGATCAGTTAGTGTTTATCAGCAACAAATATCTGCAAGTCTTTAGTTGAAAACTTCTATATGCCTGAAATTAGACTGAATAAAACCTAAGTTCTCTGCTGATTCTACACAAAGATTTTCAAACTGTTTACTAGATGATAGCTTACACCGTCTGAGATATCACAAATTATTCCCCTTAACATCAGATCTATCTTGCGTCAGGTTTGTTTATTTAGAAGTTCATTTTACACCTTATCAGCTGTAACCTGTTATGTGAATCAATATCTGTACGTTATGCAGTCTAAAACAAGTTTTGTTTTTAGTGAGAATCTAATAGTAAGTACGAAAAATTTTAACACGTCCTGTTTTACGCAGCCATGGGATATAATTTGAGCTAATAGCATGCGAACAAGTACGAACAACAATAATTGTTTATTATCTTGGTACTAACAGAAATTACAATTTTTAATTTATGAAATCGTTCTCATAATCGTTGGCTTCAGCAGTGAGTCCCATAAGTAACAAACCACTGCTTTTTACTCAAAGAAATAATTAATATATGCAGTGTTAGCTGTTTGCGAGTATTAAGAACCTGACTGAAAAAATAAATATTTTTTTTTCTTTTTTGCTTTGAACAAGGATTTATTATACGAATTTATTGTATGAATTTATTTGCATTCCTTAATAAGAGAGTTATGTTTTCAAGGAAAGAAAAAATTCTTTCACAGTGACCTTACTTTTCTTCATACCGTCTAGTATTTCTCCTAAGACACAAGAAAGCTCCTGACACTGTGTATCTGGTATGTAGCGCACTACCTTACGAATGAAAATGATTAGTTTTGAAGATTTGCAGCTCATTTTACACGAATTACTTGACAGCACAAACAAGTCGAATATATTCAACATAATTCCAATCTGAAAGTTTTCACATCGTGAACTTTGATGCACCTTTTGATACACTCATCGTAACTTGATTATTTACTTGTATGATCTCATATTCATCATTTAAATGTGCCTTAAATCATTTCCGCGATTACATTCTGTCAGTCTGAAGGATTCGCTCAGTAGTGGCAATTTTAAAACTCACGAAAGCTCGCACTTAGAGCAAGCAGTGACTCCAACCTACAACACCCACGTAACGAAACACAACAGTTTGTAAATATGTGTTATTTACTATAAGGAAGACAGCATTTCCCTCAAGTAGGAAACCATCAGTCAAGCAAATCATGAGTTATTTACAAAAACTCAAGGAGCTGTGTAGACAAATAGTTCTTTAGTGATCTTAATAAATCAACAAGTAGGTCAATTTTCCTTGACAGTTGGATTAAGACTTAGAAGTGAAAAAGTAAACATGAAATTATTTTGAGATACTTTTTGCGTAACAAAAGTGTAGGTATTATCCCTTCAGTATGATTTCCTTGCTGACAATTTCCTTGTGCGTTTAAAGATATTGCAAAACATCGTTAACTATTTAAAGTACCTGTCAAGTTATGTGTATTACAACTTCAGTCAAATTTGCTTCTAGCTTCTACGGTAAACGAAGACTGTATCACGGTTTTGCTGCTGCAACCTAGAAGTCAGACTGATTTGATGCACCAAATAGAAAGTCTACCTACGACCTTTGGCATCTATATTTCTCCGAAAGAAACGATCTGAAGCGACGCAAAGATAAATTAATACTGAATGGGAGAAGTGCGTTCTGTCGGCCAGACTTTGGGCTGCGAGTGTGGCTTACCTGCAGAGCGGCGCGAGCAAGGCGTCTGGCCGCGGCTGCTGCTGCCTGCGGACTCCACCCCTTCGCCGGCGCTGCCGCTCCCTCCGTAGCCGTCCGCACCGGCCGTAACCATGGAGACAGCCTGCTCCACCCACGCTCACCCCTCCGGCCGAGGCCAGGCGCTTGCGCCTCGTGCCAGCCATAACAGAAGTACTGATTGCTCTCGTACGTCCCTCCGACACCTCCCGCCCCAGTGAAAAATTGTAGGAAACCGGGAGCACCATTAATAACACCGAAAACGATATTTTGTGTATAGAAGTCTATTTGTACGAAGTTCTTTCTGAGTGGTGAAGGAGGATACTTAGCGTGGAAGTATGTAATACATATGGTGGTCCATTGATCGTGACCGGGACAAATATTTCACGAAATAAGCGTCAAACGAAAAAACTACAAAGTACGAAACTTGTCTAGCTTCAAGGGGGAAACCAGATGGAGCTATGGTTGGCCCTCTAGATGGCAGGTCAAACGGATATCAACTGCGTTTTATAAAATAGGAACCCCCATTTTTTATTAAATATTCGTGTAGTACGCAAAGAAATATGAATGTTTTAGTTGGACCAGTTTTTTCGCTTTTTGATAGATGGCGCTGTAATATCACAAACATACGGCTCACAATTTTAGACGAACAGTTGGTAACAGGTAGGTTTTTTAAATTAAAATACAGAACGTAGGTACGTTTGAACATTTTATTTCGGTTGTTCCAATGTGATACATGTACCTTTGTGAAATTATCATTTCTGAGAACGCATGCTGTTACAGCGTGATTACCTGTATATACCACATGAATGCAATAAATGCTAAAATGATGTCCGTCAGCCTCAATGCATTTGGTAATACGTGTAACGACATTCATCTCAATAGCCAGTAGTTCGCCTTCCTTAATGTTCGGACATGCATTGACAATGCGCTGACGCATGTTGTCAGGCGTTGTCGGTGGATCACGACAGCAAATATCCTTCAACTTTCCCCACAGAAAGAAATACGAGGACGTCAAATGCGGTGAACGTGCAGGCCATGGTATGGTGTTTCGACGACCAGTCCACCTGTCATGAAATATGCTATTCAATACCGCTTCAACCGCACGCGAGCTATGTGCCGGACATCCATCATGTTGGAAGTACATCACCATTCTGTCATGCAGTGAAACATCTTGTAGTAACATCGGTAGAACATTACGTGGGAAATCAGCATACATTTCACCGTTTAGATTGCCATCGATAAAATGGGGGCCAATTATCCTTCCTCCCGTATTGCCGCACCATACATTAACCCGCCAAGGCAGCTCATGTCCCCCTTGTCGCAACCATCGTGGATTTTCCGTTGCCCAGTAGTGCATATTATGCCGGTTTACGTTACCGCTGTTGGTGAATGACGCTTCGTCGCTAAATAGAACGCGTGCAGAAAACCTGTCATCGTCCCATAATCTCTCTTGTGCACAGTGGCACAAATGTACACGACGTTCAAAGTCGTCGCCATGCGATTCCTGGTGCATAGAAATATGGTACGAGTCAAATCGATGTTGTGTAGCATTATCAACATCGACGTTTTTGAGATTCCCGATTCTTGAGCAATTTGTCTGCTACTGATGTGCGGATTAGCCGCGAAAGCAGCTAAAACACCTACTTGAGCATCATCATTTGTTGCAGGTCGTGGTTGACGTTTCACATGTGGTTGAACACTTCCTGCTTCCTTAAATAACGTAGCTATCCGGCGAAGGTCCGGACACTTGGATGATGTCGTCCAGGATACCGAGCAGCATACATAGCACACGCCCGTGGGCATTTTGGTCACAATAGCCATACAACAACACGATGTCGACCTTTACGCAATTGGTCAACGGTGCATTTTAACACGAGTAATGTATCACGAAGCAAATACCGTCCGCACTGGTGGAATATTACGCGATACCACGTACTTATACGTTTGTGACTATTACAGCGCCATCTATCACAAAGCGAAAAAAGTGGTCCAACTAAAACATTCATATTTATTTAAGTACTACACGAATATGTAATAAAAATGGAGGTTCCTATTTAAAAAAAACGCTGTTGATATCCGTTTGACCCATGGCAGCGCCATCTAGCGGGCCAACCATAGCGCCGTCTGGTTTCCCCCTTCAAGCTAGATGAGTTTCGTTCTTTGTAGTTTTTTCGCTTGATGTTTATTTCGTGAGATATTTGACCCGGTCACTATCAGTGATGTGTAACCAATGGCACCCCATACCATCTCGCCGGATGATACGCCAGTATGGCGATGACGGATACACGCTACCAATGTGCGTTCACCGCGATGTCGCCAAACACGGATGCGACCATCATGATGCTGTAAACAGAACCTGGAGTCATCCGAGAAAATGACGTTTTGCCATTCGTGCACCCATGTTCGTCGTAGAGCACACAATCGCAGGCGCTCCTGGCTGTGATGCAGCGTCTAGGGTAACCGCAACATGGTCTCCGAGCTGATAGTCGATGCTGCTGCAAACGTCGTCGAACTGTCCGTGCAGATGGTTGTTGTCTTGCAAACTTCACCATCTGTTGAGTCAGGGATTGAGACGTGGCTGTACGATCCGTTACAGCCATGCGGATAAGATGCCTGTCATCTCGACTCCGCCGGACAGTGTGGCCGTGCGGTTCTAGGCGCGACAGTCTGGAACCGCGTGACCGCTACGGTCGCAGGTCCGAATATGTGTGATGTCCTTAGGTTAGTTCGGTTTAAGTAGTTCTAAGTTCTAGGGGACTGATGACCACAGACGTTAAGTCCAATAGTGCTCAGAGCCATTTATTTATTTTTTTCCTCATGTCAGCACGTTGTAGGTGTCGCCACCGGCGCCAACCTTGTGTGAATGCTCTGAAAAGCTAATCATTTGCATATCACAGCATCTTCTTCCTGTCGGTTAAATTTCGCGTCTGTATAGCAATTTTAATGGCCAGTAGTGCATAAGTGACATACCCTCCAGTATTACGGGTAACTCTAAAATATTTCTTTTTGCTGATTACACTAGCTTGGTAGTAAAGGATGTTGTGTGCAACATTGGGTCGGTTTCAAATAGTGCACTACATGACCTAAGTTCATGGCTTGTAGAAAATAAACTAAACCAAATTACAGTAAGACTCAGTTTTTACAGTTTCTAACACACAATTCAACAAAACTTGACGCTTTAATTTCACAGAACGAGCAATTGATTAGTGAAACTGAACAGTTCAAATTTCTGGGTGTTCAGATAGATAGTAAGCTGTCGTGGAAAGCCCACGTTCTGGATCTTGTTCAAAGATTTAATACTGCCATTTTTACTATTCGAATGGTATCAGAAGTGAGTGATCGTTCGACACGAAAATTAGAGTACTTTGCTTATTTTCATTCGTTTATGTCGTATGGTAATATATTTTGGGGTAACTGTTCCCATTCTAAAAGGAAATTTTTGGTCAGAAACGGGCGGTTCAGGCAGTAAGTGGTGTAAGTTCACGAACCTTTTGTCGACCACTCTTCATGAGTCTGGGTATTTTGACATTGGCCTCTCAGTATATATATACTCCTTACTGTCATTTCTTGTTAACAATATTAGCTTATTCCCAAGAATAAGCAGCTTTCATTCGGTTAATACTCGGCAGAAATCAAACGTGCATTCGGATCGGACTTCCATAACTCTTGTGCAAAAAGGTGTGCAGTATACTGCTGCATCCATTTTCAATAAACTACCACTCGAATTCAAAAATCTTAGCAAGAATCCACGCGCTTTCAAATCGAAACTGAAGAGTTTCCTCATGGGTCACGCCTTCTATTCTGTCGAGGAGTTCCTTGAAAAATTAAGCTGATTCTTATTGTATTGATGATTGCGTTTACTTAAACTTATGGACTGGCCTTTTTCGGGTTCACGAACATTTATTTTTATCTGTTATTACTTTTATGATGTAATTTAATGTACTGACACGTTCCATGACCTTGGAGATTTGCTCCTTAATTTGGTCCTACGGAACTTGACGTGTAAATAAATAAATAAATAACAAGACATGTATCCACTGACAACAATTTTGTAGACTCTTCGTCAGTAAGTTGGGAATTTTAAACTCTCCGCCATGTAATGCAATTTCACTAAGTAAATTCGTCTTAAAGAGTCCCTCACAACCTGAAAAGAATAGTGATGTCCACAGCTTCAACACTAAAAGAACTGAAGACTTTGATCAGTTGTTACTACAGCTGTCACTGTCTTATAAAGGAACCTAATAGTGAGCCACAAAAATCATTATTTGCTCGCTCTCTGGCATTTGAGTCTGACAAATAGCAAAGCAAATTCTACAACCAAAATAAAATTATTCCTTATGGGCAGTTGATTTAATTATACATTGCTTGCAAGTATAGCTTAAAAAGAGCTGAATTGTAGCGTATTACTCGTTAAATGAGCAGTATTTAAGAGTAATATGGTCAGTCTTCTTAAATTTATGCTGCTCTGCTGATTAGTAATCTGTAAACGGTCAGCAAGTAGTCATATTCACAAACAGTGTGTACACTGAGTCGTTCCTCACCGTTTGTACAAAAAATTGTGCAAACCTTCTGTTGGCATATCTGTAGTTTATATTCGTATTCATTCTATAAGTTTCTCGTCAACGTGACATTCTGTGTTGTGTGTGAACTGGCAGCTGCTATAGGTAATGCTGTTCTTGTACATGTAGAGTTAGTCCGTTGTTTCACTGTAAAAGTGGACTGGAAATGAATCGAAGGAAAAATAAGGAATGCCGAGAAAAAATGGATAACAATTAATTTCACACTTGACATCCCAAGCCTACCGTACTAACCGTTTTGCGAAAAGCGCGCGAGTTAGTATTTTCGAGTCAAATATGCCTGATTACAGGTAGTGGAACAACACTGTAAATGGGGAAAAGGAGACTGTTGGACTACTGCTTGTGAATGAAACAGCTCGTCAAGATAGCAATGTGACAGTTCCAGACAGTTACCCCTCATGGTATTACTTGCTAGTGAGTGAAAGTACGAGTGGCTGTGATGGTTTTATTATTGGCACGGGATGTGCTATTCAGGCACATCTCGCGGGGTTTCTTATTTGCACTCACATTGAATCTTCATGCAATATTCTATATTACAGTAGGAAGCCTGTGCTCACCCGTTAGTAGGTCACTTACCTTTGATGCCACGTTGATCGCTACGAATAGCGTGTACCACAATTGTCTCTGATGCATATGTTAATTTCTGATGAAAATAATTGTTTAAAACTTATAATAATCGGTCGTAAGTATTATAGCTTATCTGTGAAAGATGTTAGCTATCGGCTGGTCGTTGGGGCCGAGCGGTTCAAGGCGCGTCAGTCAGGAACCGTGCGACCGCTACGGTCGCAGGTTCGAATCCTGCCTCGGGCATGGATATGTGTGATGTCCTTAGGTTAGTTAGGTTTAAGAAGTTCTAAGTTCTAGGGGACTGATGACCTCAGATGTTAAGTTCCACCATTTTGTTAGCTTTTAATAAAGCTACTGTAGTTCACATTTATGTCTAAATTGTAATAAGATGAATTTGTGAAAGATTATTGTATAACTTTTTTTTAAAAGACAACTCATTTCTGAAAAGGTAAATGTGTTGAATGAAATTATGTCAATTTCAAAACAGGTTCATCCCGAGGGCATTAGAGTTTTATAAATGAAATGTAAAAGAGGTAGTGGTTCCAATCTCAAGTGGCATGGAAAGGCGGGATGATGTGTAGGCAGCACTGACGACAGAATCAACATTGTAGGTTTAGCGTGACAATTGGTTATGCATCAATCATTGCCAAATTAGTCTCAGATGGAGACTTCTGTTTTATAGTAGCACGGCATTTACAATTGGGCTATGTTATACATAAATATACGCCAAAGGAAGAATATATTAAGCCCAAAAACATCAAGAGCCATGGTTCCTAATGCAAGGGTTTTGTAGTCGTCACATTGAAAAAGCATACTCGTCGCCTACAGCAAAAGGTTAAGAACTTTATTTAGAACTCTAATGAAAGCTTGAACCACTAAATTTTTATGCGTCTTTTTAGAAGTAATTATTTGTTACTACCATACACTGGTTCAAAGAAATTCATTTTCCTAAGATATATACCTAGACAGGATCCGAGTGAAGATAATCCTACAATTTTAAAGAACTGTAATTTTGAAAAGTTATTCTAGTAAAATATTTTGAAAGCGTTTTTTATATAATCAGTAAATGTTGTTTGTGGAGAATTAAATTTAAACGCGCCCGTGTTCGCGGGTTCGATTCCCGGCGGCGTCAGGGATTTTCTCTGCCTCGTGATGACTGGGTGTTGTGTGACGTTCTTAGGTTAGTTAGGTTTAAGTAGTTCTAAGTTCTAGGGGACTGATGACCATAGATGTTGAGTCCCATAGTGCTCAGAGCCATTTCGTTCAGCCAATTAAATTTAAAGTCTTCTGGAAGCAATTTTGCTGAAGTCCACGTGTCCTTTATGAAATGAAAGAAAAATATCTCCTGAATGAAAATAAAAACACGATGGAAAATTGTTTATTTTAAACAAATAATCCTGCTATTTTGATAAATAACTTCGTGTGTTACATATCCTGTTCATATAAAGTAAAGTAGTATACTGAAATTGGGTAGTGTAAGAGACACTATACGTCTGACTATACTGTGGTATAAAGGTTAAACTGCTCAACTCCAGTGCTATAACCAAAAGAGAACTTAATCAGTTACGTTTGTCTTATCTTTTGAATGGTATTTAGTGAACATTTCATAAGAGTTGAAAGTTTTTACCATTCTCACACAAAGTAGAGTTTAAGGGCCATGTTTTGGCTGATTGTTGAGATGGTCCATAAATGAAAGAATGATAATTTCAAAGTGTGTGTTAATATTGTGTTAGTATCATAACATAGTAATTTTGATTAACTAAGTTAGAATAATAACTGGTTCTTCAAATCTCAGGTGCAGAGACTCCTCAAGGCCTATATTCCTTTGTCTACACTTGAATAATATTATCTACACAATGAATAGAGAAAGTGTTAATGTATCTGGGTGCTGTACTATAATTGCTCTGGAGCTGCCAAAGTATGAATGAAAGTTAACTGTTGAGCTAAGCGTGAGAAACTTGTTCTGCTTTCTAAAAAACAGTAATATATATACAAAATAGCAAATCACAATTACTCTTTAAAATAAGCCAAAGAAGGTAATTTCTTGCTCGATTAGGCTGGCGACCGTTCATAAATAGTCTTGACCAAATAAAAGTCCTGGAACGAAAAGGCTTCTGGTTTGATCCCTTATTAACTATAATACTATTCTATACAGTCATCTCTTCAGGATTTGACATATTAATAGGAATATACTACATGGTCAAACAAAGTTTTAAAATTCCTGTAAAAGGGATAACGTTAACTTAGGAAATTTAAGATTTAGAATCTACTTTGGAATAACTTTTATAGGGATTGTCATAGAAGTTACTGATCCGATTATACTGACAGGAGGCCACGTTTAGAAGAGGAAAGAAATGGCTCTGAGCACTATGGGACTTAACAGCTGTGGTCATCAGTCCCCTAGAACTTAGAACTACTTAAACCTAACTAACCTAAGGACATCACACACATCCATGCCCGAGGCAGGATTCGAACCTGCGACCGTAGCAGTCGCGAGGTTCCGGACTGCGCGCCTAGAACCGCGAGACCACCGCGGCCGGCTTAGAAGAGAAGGTTACACATGGGTAGTGTTATATTTGTCTCTGTGTGACAGGACGCTTTAATGTTACACGTCGTTTTTTCGTGTGACAGTACTAATAATACTAACAACAGTTAAATGTTATAAGTTAATTAAGTCACAGCTGACAATGATTGAACTAATCGTTTAGGATGTCAAGATATTTTACACTTAATTCGACTGAATAATTAATGAAACTGTTCACAATGCCTTGGTCATTTACTGCACACGAATTTGACAGGTCCACAAAAGGAACTGTACAGTACTGTTCCAAATTGTAAACATTAATCTGCCTTGTTCGCAGATGCGCGACCGCTCCTGATGCATCGACAATCTTCCATTGCCAATTCCAGTCTCACACTTTTGTGTTTCTTCAGCTTAACGCAAACCTCTGTTTCTTGTCCCCCAGCCAATGAGAAGCCAGGAAGAGTCGCACTGTCTTATCAGCTGAAGAAATGCATCTGTTTCCGTAGCCTCAAATCCACCAGTTGGAGACGTGGTAATGTTATGTTACCTTATAAAACAGTATCATATGTCTCACCAAGTTGTAAAAATATTACCTCCGGTTAAATGGCAGCTTGACCTTACGATTTGTAACACATTCATTGGTTTTGGCTGGATAGCATGTCACCTGCAACTACGTGATTGTTCTGGAAGATGACTCAAACATATGAAACTGACAACCTCTAAGTGTTGTGTGATTGTTTTCTCCGTAGATACCGTTTTTTCTGTTATTTTTCTCATCCACATGTTTCTCGTGTGAGAAGCAGCCACAAAACACGGTAAATATCGTTAATGAGCGGCACTCTGATTCATCAGGCACTAGTTTAATAATACAGCGTGTGTATGTTTGTGTTATGTGTACGGCTGGTCCGATATTCAACTGGTAATCGTCTCGAATAATTAGTTTTTGCTACAGACTATACATGGTTTGAAGTATTGTTAAGCCTACATCTAGTTTTTTTGTGTAATAGTTGTATTTTGTAATGGATGTAATAGGCAAAATCTCTTACGACCGCTCCCAACAGACCGTGCCAATTTACATTGCGCATACAGTAAACGTGGGATGTGAGCTGTTGCTTCTTTCTGAGATAGTCATATACCTTGTTTTGAAGTTTATGCATGTCTGGCCTGTATAAATACACTGACGAGAGTGGCATGTTAATTGGTAGATCCCTAATTTGCTGTATTTCTGAGCGTCTGTGTCATGAGTTCCGAACTTTTTCCTGAATTTGTTGGCTGCACAGCGTCATATCTGAAGTGCACGCTTTTAAATATTTTGTTGTTGTAAATGAATATGGCACGTTTGGGACATTTTTTTGCATATGGAGGAGGGCCTCGGTACTGACTGACGATAGTATTTGCCACATATCTCGGCACAGAGACGTTATGTTACTTCATTTTAATTTAGGGAGTCATTTTGTCATTATTGGTTATTGTGAACACTACCGATACAAGACACCATTGTATGACTAGTTACTGATGCCCTTCGTCATCGTAACTAATTATCAGCACCTTCCCTCTTTATGGTTAAAGCTACTGGTTCTCTCGCCTTTGTGCACAGCCGACGATAGTATCCGTTCGTGGCTAAAACGACGCTGGTATTATCAAAGAGAGTCTTATGTTTTTCTCGTTGCAAAGCGTGTCCCAGTACAGCTAATGTGTCTATTACTGACAATTGCTTTTGTGCCCCACTGTTCACTTTCGGTATTTTCTTCGCAAAAGCCATGTACACCTGCGTACAGTTATACCGCAGTCTACACAGAGTGGTCACAAACAGTCTGAAAAGCTTGTGAAAGTATTTCAGGGGAGATTGTACTGCAATTATTAAAAAAATTCGATACCTTGCGCCGTTTCCAAGTTATTTAGCACAGAAGTTACCGAATCAGGCATCTGTGCGCGTAAATTGAAGGAGACTGCCAGATACAATTAGTGTCAGTTGTTCTAATAGCGTAGATGATAGTGCACGAGACTGGTCAACCTTTGGCTCGGATTGGACCCTCACTACCCTCACTACCCTCGCACGTCCAATTTTTGCATCGCTGCCCTGTTCGGTTTTAGGAAACCATACGAAATAAACGTATCTGGCGGGCCGCCTGAATTTGCGAGCGCTACACATGGTTGGCCAACTTCAGTGCTAATTAACTCGTAAATGGCGCAATAAACAGAATTTTTTCTTAACAGTTAATCGTCAGTACAACCTATCCTACAATAGCCTCAGAAGCTTTTCAGACTGTTTCTGTCAAACTGTTCGTCGATGCTTCTGATGACTGGGGAGCGTCCTCGACCAGCGTTAACCATTCCTGTATGTTGCTTGGAAAAATAAAACGTAATTATATGTCACGAAGACAAAGACACAGATGAATATAACCAACGTTCATATATATGTCTGATGAAGGTCTTCCGTAAGTGGAAATGTTTCTGTTGGAATGACTGGAGCCGGCCGGTGTGGCCAAGTGGTTCTAGGCGCCTCAATCCGGAACCGCGCAACCGCTACGGTGGCAGGTTCGAATCCTGCCTCGGGCATGGACGTGTGTGACGTCCTTAGGTTAGTTAGGTTACGTAGTTCTAAGTTCTAGGGGACTGATGACCTCAGATGTTAAGTCCCATAGTGCTCAGAGGAATTTTTTTGAATGACTGGACGATTAATCAACTCAGGTTCACAGAAAATAAGCGACATTGAAGGTTGGGGCAGGTGGAGAAATCGGCTGTGGCAGAGAACGGGCTGTGGGACACCGACCACGTAGTGAAATTTGCCGTCACCGAAGTTATGGTTCAAATGGCTCTGAGCACTATGGGACTTAACTGCTGAGGTCATCAGTCCCCTAGAACTTAGAACTACTTAAACCTAACTAACCTAAGGACATAACACACATCCATGATCGAGGCAGGATTCGAACCTGCGACCGTAGCGCCTAGAGCCGGAAGTTCTGGCTGTAAGGAAGAACTATCACACTCGCTTATTCAGAGAAGCTATAGAAATACACGAACACGAGAACAGCTTCAACAGGAAAGAAGAAAGTCTCAAGAAGAACGGATCCTGGCTTCCCGTACTGCAGCGAAAGACCGTCGCAGGTAGCAATAGAACAGCACCGGAAATGACCGCGGGGAAGTCCTTGGACGTTGGCGCGCCAGGTACACACAGTCAGCGGCCGCGAGCTCGGCTCCAGTCAACCACCAGCAATGGAGGGTGAAACTTCGACAATGCCAGCCACTCAGGCTGCCAAAATGTCAAGAAAATCATCAGACGAACGTCGGAAAAAGAACCCGAGACACAAGCCAACAGACTGTTTGTCATTCTACGTGCCATTATTTCACACAATGCATTTTCAGAGCTATTGTGTTCGCGGTCCTCTGCATGAGCCTAGACTTCATCCAGGTGCCAAACCATGGGAACCGGATTTCAAGTATGCGTTAGTAGATGGTGCATGGTCTTTGTGCCAAGCTGGTCTTACCTCTGGAGTTTAAAAATGTAATAGATACGAGAAGTGGTTTTTATTGACTACAGATCTACCATTTAAACACTTAATGCTTTATATCCCAGTATTAACGGCACTTCGAACAAATGCTTTCTTCTTGATATTTTGTTGAAAAATGACATTTTTGAGACTGTGGTTGTGAACAGAATACAAGCTGATTCATGCAGTGAACAAAATAGTAACCAGCCACTGTTCATAATGCTTTTTATTCATACAAATAGCGTGATAACATTTTCTAGCCGGAGGTTCACCCTACGACAGCTGCCTACGTTTATGATATATTAGTTGTTGAAAAGAAAACCAACAACTATTGTAAACAATAATAAATGTAATATAAACATGAATAGACGCATGAAGATGAACCTGTCAGTTCCAAACCAGTAACAGTGCCATTTCTGTAAATAAACTGCTTGCTGTTTTCTTCTTTGCAAGAATCAACTTGTTGGCTCTTACAACCGATCAGTTTCTTGGTATGGTATTTATAAAATTATTAATGAAATATTTATTTCTAATTTGCCTCTTTTTTGCGACTATGCGGAAAACAGCTGAAACGTCCTCTTAGAAAAATTATGAATGGCTGTGCAGGTAAACTTCTACATTATTTGATTTTCAAACAGCTGAGCAAAACTCAACGTACTAAAACAGTTTTCTCTTTACTTATTCTGATGATCACTAAACTGACACACAATATTTTTAGCGCAGCGGAATCTGACTTTCAGTAATCCTTACAAAAGAATGGCTGCGGCTAACAATAACCTGTACCTTTCATGAATCACTTACCTCACAAAAATCTTCGTTACTCGAAATCTGCAATACAGCGAGCGCCAATACTGCCACCTAAATAAACGATTCTAACTACTGAAGACACTAACTACTGATAGGCATAGTTACGAAATGGAAGATTTTGATAGAGAACAAACAATGTATTTACCTTAATAATCTTCAAAATTCATTTTATATATATATATATATATATATATATATATATATATATATATATATATATATATATATATATATATATATACTCCTGGAAATGGAAAAAAGAACACATTGACACCGGTGTGTCAGACCCACCATACTTGCTCCGGACACTGCGAGAGGGCTGTACAAGCAATGATCACACGCACGGCACAGCGGACACACCAGGAACCGCGGTGTTGGCCGTCGAATGGCGCTAGCTGCGCAGCATTTGTGCACCGCCGCCGTCAGTGTCAGCCAGTTTGCCGTGGCATACGGAGCTCCATCGCAGTCTTTAACACTGGTAGCATGCCGCGACAGCGTGGACGTGAACCGTATGTGCAGTTGACGGACTTTGAGCGAGGGCGTATAGTGGGCATGCGGGAGGCCGGGTGAACGTACCGCCGAATTGCTCAACACGTGGGGCGTGAGGTCTCCACAGTACATCGATGTTGTCGCCAGTGGTCGGCGGAAGGTGCACGTGCCCGTCGACCTGGGACCGGACCGCAGCGACGCACGGATGCACGCCAAGACCGTAGGATCCTACGCAGTGCCGTAGGGGACCGCACCGCCACTTCCCAGCAAATTAGGGACACTGTTGCTCCTGGGGTATCGGCGAGGACCATTCGCAACCGTCTCCATGAAGCTGGGCTACGGTCCCGCACACCGTTAGGCCGTCTTCCGCTCACGCCCCAACATCGTGCAGCCCGCCTCCAGTGGTGTCGCGACAGGCGTGAATGGAGGGACGAATGGAGACGTGTCGTCTTCAGCGATGAGAGTCGCTTCTGCCTTGGTGCCAATGATGGTCGTATGCGTGTTTGGCGCCGTGCAGGTGAGCGCCACAATCAGGACTGCATACGACCGAGGCACACAGGGCCAACACCCGGCATCATGGTGTGGGGAGCGATCTCCTACACTGGCCGTACTCCACTGGTGATCGTCGAGGGGACACTGAATAGTGCACGGTACATCCAAACCGTCATCGAACCCATCGTTCTACCATTCCTAGACCGGCAAGGGAACTTGCTGTTCCAACAGGACAATGCACGTCCGCATGTATCCCGTGATACCCAACGTGCTCTAGAAGGTGTAAATCAACTACCCTGGCCAGCAAGATCTCCGGATCTGTCCCCCATTGAGCATGTTTGGGACTGGATGAAGCGTCGTCTCACGCGGTCTGCACGTCCAGCACGAACGCTGGTCCAACTGAGGCGCCAGGTGGAAATGGCATGGCAAGCCGTTCCACAGGACTACATCCAGCATCTCTACGATCGTCTCCATGGGAGAATAGCAGCCTGCATTGCTGCGAAAGGTGGATATACACTGTACTAGTGCCGACATTGTGCATACTCTGTTGCCTGTGTCTATGTGCCTGTGGTTCTGTCAGTGTGATCATGTGATGTATCTGACCCCAGGAATGTGTCAATAAAGTTTCCCCTTCCTGGGACAATGAATTCACGGTGTTCTTATTTCATTTTCCAGGAGTGTATATATATAGGGTGAGTCACCTAACGTTACCGCTGAATATATTTCGTAAACCACATCAAATACTGACGAACCGATTCCACAGACCGAACGTGAGGAGAGGGGCTAGTGTAATTGGTTAATACAAACCATACAAAAATGCACGGAAGTATATTTTTTAACACTAACCTACGTTTTTTTAAATGGAACCCCGTTAGCTTTGTTAGCACATCTGAACATATAAACAAATACGTAATCAGTGCCGTTTGTTGCATTGTAAAATGTTAATTACATCCGGAGATATTGTAACCTAAGGTTGACGCTTGAGTACCACTCCTCCGCTGTCCGATCGTGTGTATCGGAGAGCACCGGATTACGTACGCATCCAAAGGGAACGGTGATGGACCTTAGGTACAGAAGAGACTGGAACAGCACTTTATGTCCACATGCTAACACCTTTTTATTGGTCTTTTTCACTGACGCACAAGTACATTACCATGAGGGGTGAGGTACACTTACACACGTGCCGTGAGGGGTGAGGTACACGTACACACGTGGTTTCCGTTTTCAATTACGGAGTGAAATAGAGTGTGTCCCCACATGTCAGGCCAATCGATGTTCAATGTGGTGGCCATCATTTGCTGCACACAATTGCAATCTCTGGCGTAATGAATGTCGTACACGCCGCAGTGCATCTGGTGTAATGTCGCCGCAGGCTGCCACAATACATTGTTTCATCCTCTGGGGTTGTAGGCACATCACGGTACACATTCTCCTTTAACGTACCCCACAGAAAGAAGTCCAGAGGTGTAAGATCAGGAGAATGGGCTGGCCAATTTATGCGTCCTCCACGTCCTATGAAACGCCCGTCGAACGTGTACCTCACCCCTCATGGTAATGTACATGTGCATCAGTGAGAAAGACCAATAAAAAGGTGTTAGCATGTGGACGTAATGTGCTGTTCCAGTCTCTTCTGTACCTAATGTCCATCACCGTTCCCTTTGGATTCGTACGTAATTCGGTGCTCTCCGATACACACGATCGAACAGCGGAGGAGTGCTACTCAAGCGTCAACTTTAGGTTACAATGTCTCCGGATGTAATTAACATTTTACAATGCAACAATCGGCGCTGATTACGTATTTGCTTATATGTTCAGATGTGCTAACAAAACTAACGGGGTTCCATTTAAAAAAAAACGTAGATTTGTGTTAAAAAACATACTTCCGTGCACTTCTTTATGGTTTGTATTAACAAATTACACTAGGCCCTCTCCTCACGTTCGGTCTATGGAATCGGTTCGTCAGTATTTGATGTGGTTTACGAAATATATCCAGCGGTAATGTTAGGTGACTCACCCTATATATACACTCCTGGAAATGAAAAAAAGAACACATTGACACCGGTGTGTCAGACCCACCATACTTGCTCCGGAAACTGCGAGAGGGCTGTAAAAGCAATGATCACACGCACGGCACAGCGGACACACCAGGAACCGCGGTGTTGGCCGTCGAATGGCGCTAGCTGCGCAGCATTTGTGCACCGCCGCCGTCAGTGTCAGCCAGTTTGCCGTGGCATACGGAGCTCCATCGCAGTCTTTAACACTGGTAGCATGCCGCGACAGCGTGGACGTGAACCGTATGTGCAGTTGACGGACTTTGAGCGAGGGCGTATAGTGGGCATGCGGGAGGCCGGGTGGACGTACCGCCGAATTGCTCAACACGTGGGGCGTGAGGTCTCCACAGTACATCGATGTTGTCGCCAGTGGTCGGCGGAAGGTGCACGTGCCCGTCGACCTGGGACCGGACCGCAGCGACGCACGGATGCACACCAAGACCGTAGGATCCTACGCAGTGCCGTAGGGGACCGCACCGCCACTTCCCAGCAAATTAGGGACACTGTTGCTCCTGGGGTATCGGCGAGGACCATTCGCAACCGTCTCCATGAAGCTGGGCTACGGTCCCGCACACCGTTAGGCCGTCTTCCGCTCACGCCCCAACATCGTGCAGCCCGCCTCCAGTGGTGTCGCGACAGGCGTGAATGGAGGGACGAATGGAGACGTGTCGTCTTCAGCGATGAGAGTCGCTTCTGCCTTGGTGCCAATGATGGTCGTAAGCGTGTTTGGCGCCGTGCAGGTGAGCGCCACAATCAGGACTGCATACGACCGAGGCACACAGGGCCAACACCCGGCATCATGGTGTGGGGAGCGGTCTCCTACACTGGCCGTACACCACTGGTGATCGTCGAGCGGACACTGAATAGTGCACGGTACATCCAAACCGTCATCGAACCCATCGTTCTACCATTCCTAGACCGGCAAGGGAACTTGCTGTTCCAACAGAACAATGCACGTCCGCATGTATCGCGTGCCACCCAACGTGCTCTAGAAGGTGTAAGTCAACTACCCTGGCCAGCAAGATCTCCGGATCTGTCCCCCATTGAGCATGTTTGGGACTGGATGAAGCGTCGTCTCACGCGGTCTGCACGTCCAGCACGAACGCTGGTCCAACTGAGGCGCCAGGTGGAAATGGCATGGCAAGCCGTTCCGCAGGACTACATCCAGCATCTCTACGATCGTCTCCATGGGAGAATAGCAGCCTGTATTGCAGCGAAAGGTGGATATACACTGTACTAGTGCCGACATTGTGCATGCTCTGTTGCCTGTGTCTATGTGCCTGTGGTTCTGTCAGTGTGATCATGTGATGTATCTGACCCCAGGAATGTGTCAATAAAGTTTCCCCTTCCTGGGACAATGAATTCACGGTGTTTTTATTTCAATTTCCAGGAGTATATATATATATATATATATATATATATATATATATATATATATATATATAAATTCATGACATCCAACTTTACAAATTTCCTTTTTCTGGCGGACACACGTCCAGATCGTCCGCTTATAGTGACCTCTCAAAACTCTGGCATTTCTCTCTCCACATCCATCAATGCTGGCGGCTCTCCTCCAACTGCGCAACGCTATGCGCCGTTCCTATCCAACTGCCCAACACTACAAATGTGAATATTCCAACAATGCCAACCAGCCACAGACTGCACACAGCACAGTCAGTGATTTTCATACAGAGCGCTACGTGGCGTTACCAACATAAAAACGTAAAGAGCCTGCTTACACAGTAAACTTCACTAGTCTCAGGATACACACTCAAATTTTTGCATAGGATTTGACACTTAGCACGTTATCCATTTCCACTCTTCAAATATCAGTATCGTGAAAACTGGGGATCATCCTCATCACAAAATATATTTTTCGACACATTTTACTTACATTTCTGTTGCTGAAGATTCAAAACGTTTGGTTTGAACCTGTTGCTCTGTATTAGGAAAATGTGCATTAGTGGAGCTCCTTCAGCAGAAACTGCTAACTTACTATAGTGGTCAATGTATGACAAGCAGCATAATGGTCCTAGAATGGCGGCAGTCGGAAAGTTGGCCACACTTTCTCTATACAGATTTTCTATGAACCCCTCGTTGGTCCTGGTCCGTCCTCAGGCCTGTACAGGCCTCAAGAGACTGTCAGGTTTATTGAGGACGGAACAGTTAAGCCCCCCCACCTCGGCAAGGTCTGGGGTCCATAGGGGGGGACCAGTAAGCCACCCAAAATCCAAGAGCCTACATCCCTACCTTATGCTCAAGGCATGTGTAGAGACGTATGCTCTTTGGACCGTTTGCAGTTTACTGGCGACCTAATGCCAAACTCTAACTAAATTGTACAAATACATGTTGAGGGCAACAGAAATTTATTGGCTATCAAACGACTGAATCTACAAACAGAAACTTGATGAAGGATAAGTGTTTAATACCTTTGGGATGAAGTGTGTGTGTCTTTCTGTGCCTCCCATTCTAATAATAGAAGAACTGTGAAGCTTGGAAATATCTGCAATACAGCATTCACCGGATGGAATTTCTCGCTAAGGTCGATGAATCGCAGATAAGCGACACTATCAAGATGTGAAATGCAAAATGGAACTACAGCATCTAAAACGACGAAATCATTAGCAAGGCATTTGGTCTTTTACTTTTATGACGTCTTACACTTTCAGAAGGATGTAGGTTGCAGTAGGTACTGGGAGATGAAGAAGCTTGCACAGGGTAGAGTAGCATGGAGAACTGCATCAAACCAGCCTCTGGACTGAAGACCACAACAACAACACACGTATTTAAAATTCTCTCTTCGTTGTACAATGTTGGCACTTATCGACAGTGGTATCAAGGGGCAATCGCTAATCTTCGGGCTCGGAAGCTCTGGGGGTCTCTCTGCTACGATGGTCGGCGGCGAGAGAGGTGGTTGTCAACTGGAGTGGGGAAAGCCGGAAGCAGTGGCTGGTAGGTCGGGGGAACTGACCGGGGACAGTGGTGTACTTGGAGCCATGCTCAAATAGTGTTATTGCAGAAGTGTCAGTGCTTGATCGGAAAACGTGATAGCTGCTTTTGTGGTGACGTAAGCACGTACGAAACCGACTTTTGAATTAAGGTTAAAGAAACCAGTGTCCAAGTACTACGTATATGCGGGCACGGTCTGTGCCGATGAACTCCATAGAAGGTTGCTTCTGTAAAAGGAAAACACACTATATACACGTCCTGTGCTGCTGAATTACTGGACAGGATAGTGACAGCGGTATTGGCATGCTGCAACAGAAGGGGAGCATCATTCTGCATTCATTACAGATTTCTGTGTTTCTGTAAAGGGTGTTCACCTACGAGGTTCCAACCAGGATCGAAAGACCAGGGGGTTCCACGATTATGATTTGTTCAGGCACAAATCAAGATGATTGTTCTATGGTTTTATAAAAATAATAATTTTGTATTTCGTATTTGTTGTTTTTAAAGATTCTTGTCTTAACATCCTGTTGTCTTTGATTATCAGAAACTATATTACGGAAGTTTTGATAAGATTTTGCTGTAGCGGTTTTTAGTAGCTTTATGCTGTTAGCGATTCTTATATTAACCTGCAGTCGTTACGTTTTACTTCGTATGCTATTAATACTTTGCTCACTATTGTGTAATTTGATAAATGAATTTGACCTTGTATCGTATACTCAATCAATCTTCCCCAAGAGAGACCACAACTCCCTGCTTCCATAACACTTTATTAGCAGAGTGTGGTTGATTGACTGAGGTATGATTATTGCAGTTACGGAAATATATTTATTTTTAGTATTGTTGTTTGTTGAAAGATGTTCGGTCGTTATGATTACAGTATGTCTGGGGTGGGACTTGTTTACAACTGGTAAGTATCAAAGAAGGAATCTTCAAGCGGAAGGTACTGTTCGGGATCTGATGAAAGCAGTAAATCAAAATAGCCATGTGCCACCCAAATTTACGATTTCGGACCTCACGGAGGTACGTCTTGCTGCCGGCACTATTTCTGACGCATTTGAGAGAAACATTGAAGGTCTGCAAGGTTAAGGTGGTATTACTACCAATTAAATGCGGCGACTAAAGGCTCGTTTCAGTCACTGGTTAGACAGAATGAGTGATTTGGTCGGAGTAGAGAAGACTCAGGCTTAGCAGTTGCAAGCTTACAGCAATGCGATTCAGGAATAATTCTAACGTAATAGCAATATTCAAGTGCCCTAGCTGCAGGGAGAAGGAAGTGGTGCGAAACGTCCTTGAAACCTTGTTTGATAAAGTACCCAGCACTTTACAGGAAACAGTCCTGGCGTGTGCTAAATTGTCATTGAGGTCAGTCGGGCAATAGCACATCTGTGCTATTTCACGTCTCAGTCTCAGGACAAGATGCAGGTTTGTCAAATTGATGATGTTGACGCGTTAAAAATTATGGCGGTTAAGGTGTAAGATAGGTTGTGCGGCGAAGTAATGCGCACCATGAAAGTAAGTAATAGTTGGGAACAATTTTGCGAGAATATTTTTAGGCTAATTCCACCTCGGGCCTTACAAGAATTAATTTTCCAGTGTTGCGAACGTGAACAAGGCCTTGGTGAATGATTAGCAGAATATGTGGAACGGGTTAGAAAGAGTGTGGTAGCCTTTGCTCCCCTGTATACGGAGGAGCAGTTGGTACAGCATATTTTAGGAGGATTAAACCCTGTAACTAAGCAATGTGCCGTATTTTGTAGAATTCCGAAAGGCTTTACATAATTAGAAGAAATGTTAAGGCAGGTACAGGCCATAGACTTTCTTCATACCCAGAGGGAGACACAGGGTAGACACGGAACAGCCAGTGTGAATCACAACAGACACTTGAAATGGTGCGGTATGGTAGCGCACGGAAGGTCTAACCAGAATAATCGCCACTCGCAAGAATGGTGTTAAGGAGTGCATAATTTGGGCTGCTGGCGCTGCGATAAGCAGCGATACATAAAGGTTGGGTGTGTTGAGACGCAAAGGGAGCAGCTAGCATTTTGACAATTTATTAACGGCCAGGGAAAGGCTATGAGTACGATCCGTGAAAAGACGGGTCAGCGGTTGCCGTTTTTAAGGGCCACCCTTACTGGGGAACTAACGTGTGGGTTGTTAGACAGTACAGTACAGAGGTAAGGTCGAACTATTGGAAGAACAATTGGCTCGCTTGGTTGAGGCATTAAGGAAGCAAATCAAAGGAGTTTGCGATGAGTTCTACTGCGATACGGATAACAACTGCATAACGGATGATGGCGGTGGGGAGGGGGGGATTGGGGGAGTGGGGAATGGGGGAAGGGGGGGATAAAATGGAAACGTACTCCCAAGTTGAAGTTCGGGTACGACGGATAGTAAGATTCTTGTAATGAAGGTGTCTAAATTGCTCATATTCACCGTGAAATTCTGGCGGTATGTGTCGCGTCCAGACATAGTGAAATGGTTACAACAATTTCACCCAGGTTTCAATGACGTGGGTTATGCCGATCGTCAAAAAATGCCTTTGACATCGACCATAGACGGCAATGTCCAGGTATCGAGGAACAACATCAGGGGGAAAAAGATTTCGAACAATGAAAACGTTCACACAGCTGTTCTCGGATGGCTTCGTGACTAAGAAGCGGATCTCTATCGTGGACGAATTGAATGATTAGTAAAATGTCCTGACCTTTATTTACAGAGACTTGGTGACTATGTTGAGTGATAGTGCCTTCTCTGGGTCACTTTGAAGTGTAGCATCATTAAAAGTTACTCGGTCTGTCATAATAATGTGTAACATACTTTTTGATGTCCCTCCACATAATTTTGAAAACACAATAGCTTTTAGTGCGAATCGAGGAGGGGGGCGAATGTCATCCTTGGCCCAATGGATAATTACACTGGGAAGCACAGAGTGAAGGGAAGTTAACAGAAGAGAGGAGACCCTCGACACCCGCACTAGCATGCTGACCATCTCAAAAGATCTGCTGTCGCCTTTGCTTCTGTTCGTAATTACATCGAGGAGTTCACAGAAGCCAGATCTGTGATTAGGCCCGTACATCTGGGTGAGATTACCCATCGGGTGATGGAATGTGATCGAAATTCGTTTGAAAGAAGAGTGGTTTTAAGGGCAGATGGAGGAAACTGCCAAGGCAAGTGCAAAGGGAAAAAATGTCTACTAGAGTGTGGATGGCTAGTACGAGCACTAGCGGATTTCTTGCAGTCTACGACTTATCATGCGGGGGTAGGTTATGTTAATAGTGGGTATCATGCAGCTCTACACCGAGTCATAGCCATCTGGTCTTCATAATGAGGTCTGTCCGAATCTGTGCGGCAGCACAGTGCGCTGTTGTGGGATCCTAGCACTGCGCTGCGTCGGCGGTACTGGGGCAGCAGCAACTGCAGTCGTCGTCCGACATCTTCTCCTCGGCTGCCGTATTCGCAGCGGGCACCCCCTTCCCCCACGTACCACCAGGTAACTGGTGAGGAAGATCGGACAGCACTTATAGTCACCATCGTGAGAGCGTCTATGGTACCCTGTGCCACTGCTAGTTACTTCCTTTCCTGTTCCACTCGCAAAGAGAGTGGGCGAAAAACGACAGTCTGTTATGCCTCCGTATCAGCCCTCATTTCTTGGATCTTATCTTCGTCGTCCTTACGCGCAATGTATTTTGGCGGCAGTAGAATCGTTCGGCAGACAGCTTCAAATGTCTATTCTCTAAATTTTCTCAATAGTATTTCTTGAAATGAAAGCCGCTTTCTTACAAGGGATTCCCATTTGAGTTCCCAAAGCACCTCTGTAACACTTACGTGTTGTTCGAACCCACCGGTAACGAATCCAGCAGCCCGCCTATGAATTGGTTCCATGTCTCCTTCAATCCGACCTTGTACAGATCCCAAATATTCTAGCAGTACTCAAGAATAGATGGCATCAGCGTCCTATTTGCAGTCTCATTTATATGTGAACCACACTTTCCCAGAATTCTCCCAGTAAATCGAAGTCGACCATTCGCCTTCCCTACCACAGTTTCCACATTCACGTTTCATATGATATCGTCTTGCAACGTACGCCCAGATATTTAAACGACTTGTCTGTGTCAAGCAGGACACTAGTAATATAGGTAGGGTTGTAAATGTGGAAGCGTGTGGGTAATGTGGAAACGTCTAGTATCTGGCCTGCAGAGTGCTGCTGTAGTGGGGCAGCCAAAAATTGTTGCAACAGTTGCTATTTGTCACGGTAGAGGGTTAGAAAACAGTTGAGCAAGAGACGCCGTGACAGTGATGCAATTTACGATCGCGCAATTTCTAAACCTTTTTCGAGGTAGGTTGTGCTATAATATTTATCTATATACTTTGTAGTTATCTTTCTTTACGTCTGATAGCTTATAAAGGGAGGTGCATAGAAGGTTTTAGCAGTCGTTTGTCATCCTTAAATGGATAGCTGCTTAATGTAATCTACCGAAATTTAAAGTGGCCATTGTGTAGGTAATGTGGAAGCATACATACGTTGGCATTGTGGAAACGTTTCCACAATGCCACCATCAAATACATTACTTCTAATACGTTTTGCGTCTGTTCCTAGATGTCACGAAAGTTAACTGATCGGAAACCAAGAGCTATTGTGACATCTGTTTTATCCATTTCAATGAGATACTGTACCAACTGTTTCTCAATAGCATCAGGTAGTACAAGCTTACGTCCAAGTCTCAAAGAAACACGTTCTTCAGGTGACATATCACTATGCACAAACCTTTGAAATGTCGTCTGAGATACACTGAAAGCTTTTGCCCCACCTGCTTTCCCCTGAGGCTATTATAGCCTTAATCATGTTTTGTGCATCCCACTTCTTCACAATAGCTCTTGGTTTCCGATCAGTTAACTTGTGGAAACGTTTCCACAATGCCACCATCAAATACATTACTTCTAATACGTTTTGCGTCTGTTCCTAGATGTCACGAAAGTTAACTGATCGGAAACCAAGAGCTATTGTGAAGAAGTGGGATGCACAAAACATGATTAAGGCTATAATAGCCTCAGGGGAAAGCAGGTGGGGCAAAAGCTTTCAGTGTATCTCAGACGACATTTCAAAGGTTTGTGCATAGTGATATGTCACCTGAAGAACGTGTTTCTTTGAGACTTGGACGTAAGCTTGTACTACCTGATGCTATTGAGAAACAGTTGGTACAGTATCTCATTGAAATGGATAAAACAGAAGGTCAACATCGTTGTCAAATACCTCATCAAATACGTGTGTGTCTCCACAAGATATGCCAGTCCCTCCTCTAAAGAGGACGGTTTCCAACAGATGTCGTAAGCCAGGTTCATCAGCTGTTTTGACATCTTCGCCTTATAAAACACGCCTTAAAGACTCCTTACTGAAGGGTAAACAGAAGCTTCCTGAGGCACCTGCCGAAAGCAAGAAAAAACGTGAAGCTCCTCCTAGAAAACCGTCCAAAAAACGGCTTAAGTTATCTGAGGATTCAGGTGAAGAGCCCAATGCACCAGCTGTCTCTTCAGGCGAGTCACATTTGGATCTCGCAGTTGGGGAAGAAAAACCTACTGAAGAAAATGAAATTTTTATTTTTTGTGAAGGCGCATTTTCCAAAGACATTCGTGGAGAATTGTGGATTAAGTGTGTAGTGTGTGAGGAGTGGAGTCACTCTTTTTGTGCCGGAAATGAAGGAGATATTTACATATGCGATTTTTGCAAGTGAACTTCGCTTATGAAGCATTTTTCTAATACAGCTATGTTTAAAAATACTTTTGTATAATTTAATTTTAATATAAAATAAAATAGTTTTTAACATTTTCAATAGTTTTCGTTTGAAGTAGTCAGTTTCCCACAATTTTAAGGCATTCCCACATTTTCGCACTCCTTGAAAAATTAGTGAGTTGTTGTGCAAGCAGAAAACGTTTTTTAATTTTTAACATATTTAGTTTTTGTGTTTCATAATTTTAATTCATTGCTAAGACATTATGAATTAGCTTTGGCTGATTTTTGAAGCTGAAAGAGAAGTAAACATTTCTTTTATACAGCAAAAACAAATTGGGTTTCCACATTTACACCCCTACTCATCCGCATTTACTTACATTGTTCCACATTTAGAGCTAGCTGCCATCCATCACACAACTAGAAATTTTGTCTAAGTCGTCTTGTATCTTCCTATAGTCACTCAACTTCGGAACCTTACCTTAGATCACAGCATCATAAGCAAACAACCGCAGATTGCTGCCCACCCTGTCCGCCAAATCATTTATGTATATACAGAACAGCAGCAATCTTATCACACTTACCTCGTCAGGGACAGCCCTAGTGGCTCTCGGCGGCATGAGGAGTGGGTGTCTGCTTGGCGGCGAGCTTCTACGACGCTTCTATGGCAATGGCGGGGGCAGGTACCACTCTGCCTGCTCAGAGGTCGCGAGGAAACTCTGGATGCAGTTTCTGCAAGGCGTTTTCCTTTTGTGCAGCCAGTGTGGCTAAGAACGAAGTCCTCTCTACGCCATGATGGCTTGGAGGGCCGTAGTCGTTTCTCAGACGACAATGCGCATTGTGGTACGCATGTGGACGGTCTTCTGCTGTTGCTGCTGCATCTTCCCAGATCCGTGCTTCTGTACCCGCCCTCCCACTTGCGGCCGGTCCTCCCCACTATTGGTGGGACATTCCGGCCGCTAAGGGTAAAAGGGGGGGGGGGTTGCTGCCTGCTGGTGTCGTCGTTTTCTCCTGCGTCTCCGTGTGTCGGCTGCAAGCGCGGCCGTGTCATCGCGAGCTTCTGACTCATAGCGGCACGTTGCGGCAGTCTGTGCCACAAGCTCCCCTCCCTGTCACCTGAAGCAATGGGGCTTAGGGTCCAGGTCCTGAGGGTGAGCTTCCGCCTTAACAGGGAAGCCTTGGTGGGCTCACGCTGATTTGGCATCGGCTTTGTCTTCCTTGCTGGTGTCTCGACGGTGTGGGCGACCACAGCGCTCTTTGAGGGTATGTGATCGGCCGTGCTCGCTGCTTGCAGCTCGATAGTTGTATTAGGGTCAGCAGACTCGATACCTATTTCGTGCTTACAGCAGCCGACCATATCATCTTACAGCACTGGCCGTGCTGTACCTCTGTAGTGGATGCACAGAGGCAGAACAGGTGCACGATCTTCTTCTTCTTAAAAAGTAAACTCAGTTATCCGCTTTTTCTTTTGAAAGCAGTCTTCTATCAAATTTCAAGCGCTTTAATTTGTTGGAGCTGGTCCTCTTTTATTTTCCAGTTTATGCAATGAATGCACAGCCAAAAAATTTTTCATCGTGGGTTTAGGACAGTACAGGGCGACAGATCCACAGTGATTCGACTGCTGCCCTTTGTATCAATCTTCCTGATTATCCAAAAATAAATATTTCTTTTTAGAGCTTTTAAAAGTATTTAAAATATTGCATTTCACTCAAGAAATGTAAATGTACGAGGCTTGGAACTTAAATAGTGGCAACTATTTATTCACCAATGATACAAAAAAGTAATATCTTTGCACCTGTTACTGTCCTTCAAAGTAGTCACCAGTGGTGTGTAGAAACCGTTGCCAGCGATATTGAAGGTGTAGTATACCGTTAGCAGATCCTGTTCTGTTGATGGTGCGAAAGTGGCGTAGGACCGTCGCTATTCACAGTATACATAAATGACCCTGTGGATAACATCGGAAGTTCAAAAATGGTTCAAATGGCTCTGAGCACTATGGGACGTCACTGCTGAAGTCATCAGTCCCCTAGAACTTGGAA
Organism: Schistocerca serialis cubense; assembly: GCF_023864345.2. NCBI lineage: Eukaryota > Metazoa > Arthropoda > Insecta > Orthoptera > Acrididae > Schistocerca > Schistocerca serialis. Next base: position 891,912,671 of record NC_064640.1, read on the forward strand.
CTACTTAAACCTAACTAACCTAAGAACATCACACACATCCATGCCCAAGGCAGGATTCGAACCTGCGACCGTAGCGGTCGCGCGGTTCCAGACTGAAGCGCCTAGAACCACTCGGCCACACCGGCCGGCACATCGGAAGTTCACTGAGGCTTTTTGCGGATGATGCTGTAGTATATCGAGAGGTTGTAACAATGGAAAATTGTACTGAAATGCAGGAGGATCTGCAAAGAATTGACGCATGGTGCATGGAATGGCAATTGAATCTCAATGTAGACAACTATAATGTGCAGCGAATACATAGAAAGAGAGATCCTTTATCATTTAGCTACAATATAGCAGGTCAGCAACTGGGAGCAGTTAATTCCATAAATTATCTAGGAGTACGCATTAGGAGTGATTTAAAATGGAATGATCATATAAAGTTGATCGTCGGTAAAGCAGATGCCAGACTGACATTCATTGGAAGAATCCTAAGGAAATGCAATCCGAAAACAAAGGAAGTAGCTTACAGTACACCTGTTCGCCCACTGCTTGAATATTGCTCAGCAGTGTGGCATCCATACCAGATAGAGTTGATAGAAGAGATAGAGAAGATCCAACGGAGAGCAGCGCGCTTCGGTACAGGATCATTTAGTAATCGCTAAAGCGTTACAGAGATGATAGATAAACTCCAGTGGAAGACTTTTCAGGAGAGACGCTCAGTAGCTCTCTACGGGCTTTTGTTGAAGTTTCGAGAACATATCTTCACCGAAGAGACAAGCAGTATATTGATCCCTCCGAGGTATATTTCGCGAAGAGACCATGAGGGTAAAATCAGAGAGATTAGAGCCCACACAGAGGCATACCGACAATCTTTCTTTCCACGAACAATACGAGACTGGAATAGAAGGGAGAATCGATAGAGGTACTCAAAGTACCCTCCACCACACACCGCTTGCGGAGTATGGATGTAAATGTAGATGTAGAATGGAGCGGTCTAAAGTTATGGTGATTCTCGTGTACCACTGTGATGGTGTTACCCTAACGCATTACGTTCCTCCACTGCAGACCGTCAATGCACGGTATTACTGTTCGTTTTTGGAGCATCACCTGCGACCAGCTATGCGAAGAAGCGGTAACATTTTCTGCGCAACCCACCCATCATTTTGCACGACAATGTGCGGGCGCATACAGCGTAAGATGTGGCTGCTCTGTTCGGTCGATCGGACTGGGAAGTACTGTACCATCCACCATACTCCCCGGACTTAAGTCCTTGTGGCTTTGATTTGATTCTGAAGATGAAGGAACCGGTTCGTGGCATTCGCTTCAGAGCTGTTCCAGAGATTCGACAGGCAGTAGACCGCTCCATTCGCACCATCAACAGAACAGGCTCTGCTAACGGTATACTACGCCTTCCACATCGCTGGCAACAGGTTCTACACACCGCTGGTGACTACTCTGAAAGACAGTAACAGGTGCAAACATGTAACTCTTTTGTATCGGTTGTGAATAAATAGTTGCCACTATTTAAGTTCCAGCCCTCATATATTATCACTAGACAGATTTCAACACAAAATTCTTTGGCTCTGCAACACACACAGATCAGCTGAGATTACCACACACAACCCTTGGAACTTCCAACACACACAGATCAGTCGCAACAGACTGTAACGTAGCATGCAAATCTTGCAAACATACCGTCTTTTCTGTCACTGTCTCTGTGGATCTGCCGGTCAGGTAACAAGTCCAGACAGCATTTTATGATGAATCAAAATTTTCTTGCATTCCGATTTGGAATTTACGCAAAAATCTCATTCTGTTGCATTCTTAAACGGGCTTCCTGTGGAAGTATTCTTTGATATTTGTAGGCTAACGGAGGGAAAGCTTAATAACTTCGTGCTGTGTTTTCCATGTTCTTCTTGTCGATTTCTTTTCTTCATGCCTTCATTCTTCTACCTGCTTAGTAGTCTGTCTTTCTCCAGTCGTTCTTACGAAGCATTCTGTTATGCCATTGGTTGGGATATAATAATATCATGAGGTCAGTATAATACTTGGCACAGTCACATTTAATCTTACGATTCGTAGTAAGTCCTTGTAAGTCTGTCGCACACTGTCCTGGCTGCTTCTTTAGTCTGGAATATTTAAACCCAGCAGCCACCATAAGGAATTCCTCTTCATAGTATGTATTCCAAGCGTGGATCAATTCTTCATAGATCACAAGTTCTGGCCGAGAAGGGGGGAACAATGTGCAGCACACCCTATTAACTGACACACCGGCCGTTGTAAAAAAAAAAAAAAAAAAAAAAAAAAAAAAAAAAAAAAAAAAAGTATATATATATATATATAATAAATAAAAAAATGACTGTTTAACTGTACTTCACATTGCATCAGATAGATGAGCTTCAAACTGGGTCAGTTACTCAAGCCACTCTTCTTTGTCCTCTTGAAATGGGCGAAACGGAAGCACTAATGACGACTGCGTAAGCTGTGGTGCTAACGTAATTTGTGGTGTCAGATGATGATTCCCATTCGCTGTCGTCTGCATTTGAATGAAGCCCTTCATCATCTCACTAAGTTGCATCATTTGTGGCGTCTATAACTGAAGAAGCTGTGTTAGGTCGAGCTTTGGTGTCAAAGGCGCTTGCAATTGTGGCGGCGTTAACTGCGAGGCAGGCTAGCTTGCGGCGATGCGGTAGCCATGGCAAAGCAAAAATAGATAAAGCTAAATCAATATGTGGCAGCAAAACAAGAAAAATGAGAGAAAATGGCATGCACGGGTCTGAAGCAGATATATCGAAGAGCACAAATGGTAAAAGCGCAAGCAAAAATATCCAGAAAGCGATAAAAAAAGTAGTTGCCAAGGGAAGCACAGTGATGTGTGCGTCTATGCACAATGAATACTTGCCAGTAGAGCTAGCTATCAACAGCTGGATCTAATGTTCGGTACCACTTAGCAGCACGGAACTAATCTCGAACTTGATGACTAGTGCCCACGTGGCCATCGCTTATAACACCGTCCTGGCAGTCTTCGTTAGTCGGCGGCCTGGATGTTCTTCATTGGTCAAGTCATCCTATTGGTGACAGTGCTCAAAGCACCACTCACAGCGCCCGCAGGAATTTTCATCGAGACACCAGCTCTGTCACTATCAATAAGCAACGATACTACACTCCTCCCCTCTAACCCCCTCTCCATTGTCGTGTAGTGACGACAACTGCAGCAACAGCGGGGCGGGAGGCTTGGACACTGGAAGCGATGAGAAGACAGGAGCCGAAGCTGTGGCTGGTGCCGAGCACCTGTCCACGCCCCGGCATTCGCTTTGACGCCGTCCGGAACGGCAGCCGAGAAACGAGACGGAATGTGCGTCTCTGGATCCAGCGTTAGTGGAAGGTCTCCTGGTGGTCGAACCGATACGGCTTCTTGAATTGGTGCGTCGGCTTCCTGGCCGGCCGTGGAGTGGAGGGGACCAACGCCTGTGGACGTCTGCCGTCCGCTAGGCGTCGTATGAACTGTAGGGTCCAGGACCATAGGTTCATCGCCAGGTGCTGGCGATGCAATCTAGGTAGCCAGAGGGGATGCAGGCTGCATCATCCGGTCAGGCAATGAATCTGTGAACAAAGAGTCAATGGCTGAATAACGCAATTTACAGGTGTGAATTCGATTCTGGTGCCGTCGCTGCAATCCGCCTGGACCCTCTGTCAAAAACATGCAAGCAACTTTGCAACGAAGCCGCGTCCCAGCACTTCCGATCGCTATACGATCTGAAAAAAATTGACTCATTAGTTTGACTCATAGCATGAGGGAGTGGAGCAGGCACCGGCCACCGTGGTAGGCGCAGCAACCGAGCAACTGGAGCAAACTGCGGTGGCTCCATCCATGAAGGAACTCCACCTGCGATGCGCCGTTCCGGGGGGGAGGGGGGTAGAGGTGGGGGGATGGCAGGATTACAAGAAGAGCAGTAAAGCTTCGTCCCGCGTCTGGTGGTGCGCAGCTAATCCATCAGGTGCTTGTAAGTGCTTCAAAATGGTTCAAATGGCCTTGACCACTATGGGACTCAACATCTTAGGTCATAAGTCCCCTAGAACTTAGAACTACTTAAACCTAACTAACCTAAGGACATCACACAACACCCATGCCCGAGGCAAGATTCGAACCTGCGACCGTAGCAGTCCCGCGGTTCCGGACTGCAGCGCCAGAACCGCACGGCCACCGCGGCCGGCGCTTGTAAGTGTGTCCGGAGGTATATACACTACTGGCCATTAAAAATTAGACACCAAGGCGAAATGCAGATGATAAACGGGTATTCATTGGACAAATATATTATACTAGAACTGACATGTGATTACATTTTCACGAAATTTGGGATCATAGATCTGAGAAATCAGTACCCAGAACAACCACCTCTGGCCGTAATAACGGCCTTGATACGCCGGGGCATTGAGTCAAACAGAGCTTGGATGGCGTGTACAGGTACAGCTGCCCATGCAGCTTCAACACGATACCACAGTTCATCAAGAGTAGTGACTGGCGTCTTGTGACGAGCCAGTTGCTCGGCCACCATTGACCAGACGTTTTCAATTGGTGATAGATCTGGAGAATGTGCTGGCCAGGGCAGCAGTCGAACATTTTCCGTATCCAGAAAGGCCCGTGCAGGACCTGTAACATGCGGTCGTGCATTATCCTGCTGAAATGTAGGGTTTGGCCGGAATCGATTGAAGGGTAGAGCCACGGGTCGTAACACATCTGAAATGTAACGTCCACTATTCAAAGTACCGCCAATGCCAACAACAGGTGACCGAGACGTGTAACCAATGCACCCCATACAATCACGCCGAGTGATACGCCAGTATGGCGATTACGAATACACTCTTCCAATGTGCATTCACCGCCATGTCGCCAAACACGGGTGAGACCATCATGATGCTGTAAACAGAACCTGGATTCATACGAAAATATGACGTTTTGCCATTTGTGCGCCCAGGTTCGTCGTTGAGTACATCATCGCAGGCGCTCCTGTCTGTGATGCAGCGTCAAGGGTAACCGTAGCCGTGGTCTCCGAGCTTACAGTCCATGCTGTTGCAAACGTCGTCGAACTTTTCGTGCAGATGGTTGTCGTCTTGCAAACGTCCCCATCTGTTGACTCTGGGATCGAGACGATACGTTATAGCCATGCGGATAAGATGCCTGTCATCTCGACTGCTAGTGATACGAGGCCATTGGGACCAGCACGGCGTTCCGTATTACCCTCCTGAACCCACCGATTCCATATTCTGCTAACAGTCATTGGATCCCAACCAACGCGAGCAGCAATGTCGCGATACGATAAACCGCAATTGCGATAGGCTACAATCCCAACTTCATCAAAGTCGGAAACGTGATGGTACGCATTTCTTCTCCTTACACGACGCATCACGACAACGTTTGACCAGGCAACGCCGGTTATATGCTGTTTGTGTATGAGAAATCAGCTGGAAACTTTCCTCATGTCAACACGTTATAGGTGTCGCCACCGGCGCCAACCTTGTGTGAATGCTCTGAAAAGCTAATCGTTGCATATCACAGCATCTTCTTCCTGTCGGTTAAATTTCGCGTCTGTAACACGTCATCTTCGTGGTGTAGCAATTTTAATGACCAGTAGTGTACGTCGAGGCATCACCTCTGGCACTATCGGTAAGTTACGAGACTACGGATAATGTGGCACACGGTATCTTTCATGTATCGACGCTAGTGCTTCCTTCTTATGTTGAGTGATACTGCCCACCAACTGTTTCTAAAGAAATTATATACCTACCACAGCAAGAATCTCGAACTTTTGTTCCTCTCTAGTAGATGAAGCAACTTCTAAAAAAGCTCTTTTCTTTATGGTATTAAGATGTACCTTCGCAGAAGTACTTGTTTTTGAAGACCTAAGTCATGGTAGAGACCGGCTACGACCCCCTACGATGATTTTCGTGGTCACAACATAGAGGAGAAATCTTTATTTCTTAAATACGTAAGGCCATTTGGCGAAAATTATTCGTGGATGTTTTTTGAAGGTTATAGGAACTTTAACGGGAAATAGCAACAAGAAATGGATTTGCTCTAGTATAGCCTGTGAAACGTAGATATTAATGGCAATTGTTTCCCAAAATTTCGGATCGATTTCGAGGTGAATGGAAGTAGCGATTCTGGACGTGTGGAGTGTCGCATTGTCCTGCTGGAATTGCCCAAGTCCGTCGGACTGCACAGTGGACATGAGTGGATGCAGGTGAACAGACAGGATGCTTATGTACGTGTCACTTGTCAGAGTCGTATCTAGACGTATCAGGGGTCCCATATCACTCCAGCTGCACACGCCCCACACCGTGATAGAGCCTCCACCAGCTTTAACAGTCCCCTGTTGACATGCAGGGTGTTTCCGGTCATCAACAGTTCAATGTCGGGGTTGGCGGGCCCAGGCGAGGAATAAAGCTTTGTGTCGTGCAGTCATCAAGGGTACACGAGTGGGCCTTCGGCTCCGAAAGGCCATAACGATGATGCTTCGCTGAATGGTTCGTACACTGACAATTGTTGATGGCCCAGGATTGAAATCTGCAGCAGTTTGCGTTAAGTGTTGCACTTCTGTCACGCTGAACGATTCTCTTCAGTCGTCGTTGGTCCTTTTCTTGCAGGATCTTTTTCCTGCCGCAGTGATTTTGGAAATTTGATAATTTTTTAAATATATATAAATTATGGTGCGCAGCAATCAATTGTCCTTTTTTTCAGATTTTATTACGCAAATCCAGATTTCGGCTAGTAGGTAGCCTTTCTCAATACACTATTTTCTATTCTCAATGCATGTAAGTCACTGTCGTTCGGGCGTCAGTTACATTTAGTCATAGAACTGTGACTGACGCCCGAACAACGGGGACTTACGTGCATTGAGAATAAAAAATATAGCATTGAGACTGGCTAGCTACTAGCCGAAATCTGGAATTGCGCAATAAAATCTAAAATAAGGACGAGTGATTCCTGTACTCTATAATTTATAAGTCACATAACAGTCGCTGAGTGCACCCACTTTCCGAATGGAGGTTAACCTGATTTGATGTTTTACCGGATTCGTGATATTACGGTACACTCGTGAAATGGTCGTTTGGGAAAATCCCCACTTCATCGCTACCTCGGAGATGCTGTACTCCATCGTTCTCTCGCCGACTATAACACCACGTTCAAACTCACTTAAATCTTGCCATTGCAGCAGCAGTATCCGATCTAACTGGGGGAGACACTTGCTGACTTATATAGGCGTTGCCGACCACAGCGCCGTATTCTGCGTGTATACATCTCTCTATATTTGAATTCGCATTCCTATAACATTTCCTTTGAGGGTTCAGTGTATCTCCCGCTTTTTGAAAATGATGACGGAAGTTGGTAAGCGCAGGATCCAAGATAGTTTTGCTTTGTTAAAAAGTATGTCATTTCTGACGTATTCTAAGCTTGAAAAATGAATACTGCGATCCTTTTCTTTAACGGTTTGATGGTCTGTAGTTAATTCGATTTTTTCCTTAGTGAAATAATGCTTCTTTATCATCAGTTACATATCTTTTAATGATAGAAGCTCTGAGCATGAGCCACGCGAAAAGTTAATTGAAACGCCGCGCGGGATTAGCCGAGCGGTCTGCAGCGCAGCAGTCACGGACTGTGCGGCTAGTCTCGGCGGAAGTTCGAGTCCTCCCTCGGGTATAGGTGTGTGTGTTTGTCCTTAGGATAATTTAGGTTACGTAGTGTGTAAGCTTAGGGACTGGTGACCTTAGCAGTGAAGTCCCGTAAGATTTCACACACATTTGAACATATATTTTGTTGATTGAATAATAATGCGTGTTCATAGTCATCTCCATTTTCACTGTGTCAGTAAATGAAATTTCTGTCATTACTGCTTGTTTGCAGTTTTTGGGACGTATGGTATACTGTACCCTTTGATACCTGTCTAGTTGAAGCCATATACATTATTGTCTTTTAACTTGAAGTTTCTCTCTTCATTGGCAAATCTTTCAATGATGTTACTTTTCATGGCAACTTTTTCACTGGTGTCTCAGATTATGCTTTAATCAGTCATTTGGTACTTTCGGTTGCTACTGCTGAAAGAAACTGTTTCATGTTATCTACGTGTACAGTTTATCAAAGTTTGCTGGAATATGTGCTACGACAGTAAATTAACTTAACTGAAAGACCTGTTCTGTACTATCCTGAGTTTCTCTTCATTTCTCAAATTCGTTACTTTCGAAGGAAGAATGTTTCTTTCATATCTCTTCAGATTTTTTCGTAACTCAGTTCTTGGTATTGCTTTTTTGTTCTTTCTGTTGTGTCTGCTCGTCAAATATGGGGTGCCTAGGAAAACTACTTTCGCGGATCGACAGACAACAATTCAACCAAATCGCGTTAGTAAATTTTATTACAAAAGGAAATGATTGCAATATTTAGCTTTGTGAGAAACAGACGTGTCGCGATCAAAGGACGACAGACCAAGTATGTACAATTCTTAATACAAGAGAAGTAATACAATTCCTAAGTCGCTTCTATACAAGTGCCCATTCTTCATGCCGCTGTGGAACTCTTAGAACTCCTAGTCTTCAACTGGGCCGCGGCCAGCAGGCCTGGCGCATATGTCCTCTTCGTGTCGAGGGCGCTGCCGTCGGGTTGTCGTCCTAGAGAGGGGTCGGTTTGGCTGATGTTTTCTTCACAGCCCTCTGTGCTCCAACGTTCCCGACTGGTGTGCCGGCGCTTGACATTACGCCTCAGCACTTTCTGTCTCTGTCATACACCCATTTATACTTTTCCTGTCAATTTACCTCACCCTCGAATTTTCTTTATCGTGTTATACTGCAGACTTCACATCTAGTACTGATTTTCATTAGCATTTAATATTTATTTTCCATACTCGACACAGTTGCACCATCATTCAATAACATGAGTGACTATTTTAGCATTTTGAATGTCTGGTTTCGTCCGATGGCCCATGTTCACGTCCGATTTCAGTCCCCTCTGTAATATCAATTCCTATTCGCTGAAAGATATATCTTTGCAACATAATTAAAATATATTTTATCATCAAGCCGAATATCAAAATTTTTGAACTTCTTTCTAATATGTATTTGTTTTTATTAACTACACTACTGGCAGTTAAAATTGCTACACCACAAAGATGATGTGCTACAGACGCGAAATTTAACGGACAGGAAGAAGATAATGTGATATGCAAATGATTAGCTTTTCAGAGCATTCATACAAGGTTGGCGCCGGTGCCGTGTTGCATCCCAATGGCTTCGTGTCACTGGCAGTCGAGATTACAGGCATCTTATCCGCATGGCTGTAACGGCTCGTGTAGCCACGTCTCGATCCCTGAGTCAACAGATAGGGACGTTTGCAAGACAACAACCATATGCACGAACAGTTCGACGACGTTTGCAGCAGCATGGACTATCAGCTCGGAGACCATGGCTGCGGTTACCCTTGACGCTGCATCAGAAACAGGAGCGCCTGCGATGGTGCACGAAACGACGAACCTAGGTGCACGAATGGCAAAACGACATTTTTTCGGATGAATACAGGTTCTGTTTACAGCATCATGATGATCGCATCTGTTATTGACGACATCGTGGTGAACGCACATTGGAAGCGTGTATTCGTCATCGCCATACTGGCGTTTCACCTGGCGTGATAGTATGGGGTGCCATTGGTTACACGTCTCGGCCACCTCTTGTTCGCATTGACGGTACTTTGAACAGTGGACGTTACATTTCAGATGTGTTACGACCCGTGGCTCTACCCTTCATTCGATCCCTGCGAAACCCTACATTTCAGCAGGATAATGCACGACCGAATGTTGCAGGTCCTGTACGGGTCTTTCTGGATACAGGAAATGTTCGACTGCTGCCCTTGCTAACACGTTCTCCAGATGTCTCACCAATTGAAAACGTCTGGTCAATGGTGTCCGAACAACTGGTTCGACACAATACGCCAGTCACTACTCTTGATGAAGTGCGGTATCGTGTTGAATCTGCATGGGCATCTGTACCTGTACACGCCATCCAAGCTCTGTTTTACTCAATGCTCAGGCGTATCAAGGCCGTTATTACGGCCAGAGGTGGTTGTTCTGGGTACTGATTTCTCAGGATCTATGCACCCATATTGCGTGAAAATATAATCACATGTCAGTTCTGGTATAATATATTCGTTCTATGAATACCGTTTGTCATCTGCATTTCTTCTTGGTGTAGCAATTTTAATGGCCAATAGTGTATATACCTCCGGACGCATGGAATGGTCCACTTTAGTTTAGTTATGTCATGTTCCGTAGATCATTTTTACGGTTATTTTATCGATATGATGTGGAACAAGTGAGATTACAAGATAAATATACACACACGAATACTGCTTTTTTTTTACCAGTTCTGAAACAGAAACTCGTCCATGGAATGGAAGGAGTTGTCGAAAAGAAATGATTTTTAGCTAGATTTAAAGCTTGATCTGCTACCTGCCAGAAACTTTATGTTGTTGGGCAAATGATGAAAGATTTTTATTGCTGAATAACGTACTCCTTTTCAAGCACCTGACAGCTTCAAGCACGATCAAGAAGGCTGCAGAGGAGGTCACTGGTTTTGATGCGAAGTAGACAAATGACTGGTTTAGTGACAACAATGATGTGACTAAGGACCTCATAAGTAATGAGCGGGATGCATTTCTATGTCTTGCTCAAAATCTATCCCCCCTGGAAAAGAAAACACACTTCCAAGAGCCGCGCAGGGTAGCCGCGGGGTCTTAACCGCCTTGCACGGTCCATGCGGCCCCCCACGTTGGAGGTTCGAGTCTTTGCTCGGGATTGGGTGTGTGTGCTGTCCAAAGCGTAAGTTAGTTTAAGTTAGATTAAGTAGTGTGTATGCTTAGGGACTAATGACCTCAGCAGTTTGGTCCCATAAGACGTTACAAAATTTTTCCAAATTTCCAACACTTCCAAGACCTCAAGCAGAAATATCAAAGTGAAATAAGAGCAATCAGGAACAACTAATGACAACAAATAGCCAAGAATCTTCAGTCTGTCAGATGCCAGGAACTTGCCAGGGTTTTATGCTGGAAAAAAAAATGGACCTGTTCGTTCCTCATAAGGAACTCTGAAAGCCGCCGACAGCATGACCATCCTTACTGACCGTAACAGGACATCTTAAACGGCTGGAAAGAGCATTTCAGCTCATTTTTGCATCGTAGTTCTACTGCTGCTGCCGACTTTCTCGAGCATGTCCCACAACATCCAACACAATTTTGTATGGCAGTCCCAATGACAATTCTTGAATTCGACAAGGCTCTAGATAGCATGAAACCGAGAAAGACACCTAGACCTGACAGCATCCCCCTGAAGACCTTCAAAATGGTGGCTTGCCTCTATAAACCAGTCTCTTCTCCCTGTTTATTCTAATGTGAGGAACCCGTAATGTACCAGCTGACACGTAAAACTCCACAATTGTCACTGTCTTTAAAAAAGGCGACCGAAGCATACGCGGCAATAACCCTGATATATCCTTGCTCTCCGTGACTGGTAAAATTTTTGTAAGGATTTTGTTGAATCGCCTCCAGACTTTCAGAGACAGTACTTTCTCAATCTCAGTACGGATTTCGTCCCTCCATAAGATCAACAGATGAGATTTTCCGTCCGCAGCAGCTGCAGGAGAAGTGCTGGCCACAACACAAGTCATTACTACTTGTGTTCTATTACCTAGAAAAGACCCAGAGAAGCTTTACGGAAGGTCTTAAAACGCTTTGGCTGCCACGAACACTTTGTTCGAATGATTCAAGCTTTTCATGATGATATGTCTGAGCTATGCTTTACGAGACATCAGTTGTAAACAACGTAGAAGGAGAACTTAAATACAGATATGACGGAGGGCTATTTACTCAGTCCAGACGGCACTCGGAAAGGTTCACAAGTCACACTCAGATAACTCAACCACACTGACGACAATGTTTCTCTAGCTCACACACCCAAAGAGCTGCAACTGTCTGTAAATTGTCTCGGTAATGCATATAAACGGTTTGGCCTGGCCATCAGCCTGCTCATGGAACGGCCTTTCCGGATTTCAGTATCTCTATTTTCATCAATATCTTTTCGGAACAAGTAGAGCACTTTCTCTGACTAGGAAATATATTATCAAGTAATTGCTCATCGGAAAAGGACGTGAAGAACCGGCTGCATACCGTACATGTTGCTTTCTGACGTCTTCTACATCAGGTCTTCCTGAATAAAGATCTTGCACTATGAACGAAACTGATGGCGTATTGAACAGCTGTTCTTTCTGCCCTGCTCTATGGTTGCGAAACCTGGACACTATATCACCGTGATCTTAAGAAACTAGAACACAATAATCAACAGAAGGTTAGATACATCACGAACATCAAATGAGGTTACTTCGTATCAGACACTACAGTTCCTGAGGGGGATAATATGTGTAGCTTAGAAGCTACCGTTAATCCTCACCAACTCAGGTAGTTTGGGCATGTCCAGGGATGAGAAACAACAGACTTACCCGACAAATTTTGTATAGCGAAGTGAGCACAGGTAAAAGGCCCCATGGTGCTCGTCTCAAGCGTTGTAAGGACCAATTCAAGAATAACTTAAGGAGTTTGACCATTGACCATAGTAAATTGTGGGCCGTAGCAGATGATGGTAAATATTGGCGCACAACTACCTCAGTTGCGGTCTTACATTTAGAACAGGAACGTCGGAGGCGGGAAAATGAAAAACGTTAGAGGTGCAAACTTCACCAGGCCGAGCCACGCCGTCCACGATCTATTATGCATCATACACACTGAAGAGCCAAAGAAACTGGTATACCTGTCTAATATCGTGTAGAGTCCCCGCGAGCAAGAAGAAGTGCCGCAACAGGATGTGGCATGGAGTCGACTAAAGTCTGAAGTAGTGCTGCAGGGAACTGACACCATGAATCCTGCTGGGCTGCCCCTATGTCCGTAAGATTATGAGGGTGTGGAGACCTCTTCTGAACAGCACATTGCAAGGGATCCCAGATATGCTCAATAATGCTCATGTCTGGGAATATTGGAGGCCAGCGGAAGTGTTCCTGGAACCACTCTGTAGCAATTTAGGATGTGTAAGGTGTCGCACTGTCCTACTGCACTTTCCCAAGTCCGTCTGCATGCACAATAGACCATAATCGATGCAGGTGATCAGACATGGTGCTTACGTACGCGTCATCTGCCAGAGTCGTACCTAGACGTATCAGGAGTCCTATATCACTCCAACTGCACACGCCCCACACCATTACAGAGCATCCACCAGCTTGAACAGCCTCCTGCTGACATGCAGGGCCAATGGGTTCATGAGGTTGTCTTCGCACCCGTACACGTCCATATGCTCGATACAATTTGAAATGAGACTCGTCTGGGCAACATGTTTCCAGTCGTAAACAGTCTAATGTCGATGTTGACGGGCCCAGGCGAGGCGTAAAGCTTTGTGTCGTGGAGTCATCGAGGGTACACATAATCCCATACCCATGATATTTCGTTGAATGATTCGCACGGTGACACTTGTTGATGGCCCAGCATTGAAATCTGCATCAATTTGCGGAAGGGTTGCGCTTTTGTCCCGTTGAACGATTCTCATCAGTCCTCGTTGATCCCATTCTTGCAGGATCTCTTTCCGACCGCAGTGATGTCGGAGATTTGATGTTTTACCGGATTCGTGATATTCACGGTACACTTGTGAAATAGTCGTATGGGAAAATCCCCACTTCATCCCTACCTCTGAGATGCTGTGTCCCATCGCTCGTGCGCTGACCATAACACCACGTTCAGACTCACTTAAATCTTGATAACCTGTCATTGCAGCAGCAGTAACCGATCTAACAACTGCAGGAGACTCTTGCTGTCTTATATAGGTGTTGCCGACTACAGCGCCGTATTCTGCCTGTTTACACATCGCTGTATTTGAATACCCATACCTACACCAGTTTCTTTGGCGCTTCAGCCTATGTGGCCACATGTTTCATGCCAGGACTGGTCTACTAAGTCAAAAAAATGGTTCAAATGGCTCTGAGCACTATGGGGCTTAACATCTGAGGTCATCAGTCTCCTAGAACTCAGAACTACTTAAACCTAACTAACCTAAGGACATCACACACATCCATGCCCGAGGCGGGATTCGAACCTGCGACCGTAGTGGTCACGTGGTTCCAACCTGTAGCGCCTAGAACCGCTCGGCCACCCTGGCCGGCTACTAAGTCACCATAGACATCTGAAATGCGACGCAATCAACGAAATGCAGGTGAAAAATGAAAACACGGCTAAGAATATCAGCCGACGACTACGATACGTGTTCATTTTATTTTTTCTGCTATTGCACATCTTTACGTCGAGTATTAGAGTAGTAGCAGAAATAATGATCTGGTTACATAACTTACATACCGCACCACACGTAGGACGAAGAATCAAATGCTACTTTGTTCACAGTCTCAAAATCGGTATGAAATATTACCTAATGGGATCATCGACAGCATATTGGCTGAATGTGCGATTGTTTGTACAACTTCTACTTTCTGTCCCCCCCCCCTCCCCCCGTATGATAAATGTTTATTACAGATGTTTATTATCCTATTCTCTGCCTAAAGGTTCTCTAACTTCTCTGCCTAAAGGTTCTCTGACTTCAAAATAATTAACACAAATAAACATATGGAAAATATATAATGAAATAAATTAGATTAATCAACACACTTACATTATTATTCGTTTAGCGTAAATTTGAACTTTCCATATTTTTGTTTGACCTATATGTTTAGCTCGGTACAAGATACGATGGCTTTACTTTCTAACTAACGTGGTGTGCGTGGATGTACCACGGGCAGCCCACTTGATGACGTTACTAAGCCAGCGTTTGTTGAAGGAGGACGTGGAGAGAGATGCCCTGCAAAACATGACAGCCGCGCGTGGTGGCCGACCGGTTCTAGGCACTTCAGTCCGGAACCGCGCGACTGCTACGGTCGCAGATTCGAATCTTGCCTCGGGATTGGATGTGTGTGGCTTCCTTAGGTTAGTTAGGTTAAAGAAGTTCTAAGTTCTAGGGGACCGATGACCTAAGGTGTTAAGTCCCATAGAGCTCAGATACATTTGAACCAAAACATGTCAGCTCTTAATCTCTGTGTTTTCTTAATTTAAATGTTAGTGCGTTTCTGGGGAAACAACATGGGTTTGCAGGAAACAGGTCAGAACGGCCGCTGCACAAGGCTGTTGGCTTTCAACCAGCCCATGAATTCAGTCCGTATCAGTTCCATCTTCGTCCTTCCAGGTAGAGCTCTCCCCGACAGACATGCAGATCTAAAGAAAAGTTGAAGAATATTTTCTCAGAAAACGCAATACTGGTAAAACTATGTATACAGCTGATATACTAATATCTGACAAGAAATTTTCTAGAATGATGGCTGACTAATAAATAGTAACCAATATAAGGACGTAGGCAATAGCGGAAGAAGCGGATATAGTTCTCATGGTTCTCCCCCAGACTTTAGGGAACATGTAGAAATGACTCATCTGATTCTTTCGAAGGGAATGATCCACATGCTGACAGGACACAGTTTGTATCACAGTCATCTCTGTACATTCAATGGCACTTGCATTCATAGAGAAACGGGAACACCTGAACACGTAGTGGTACCTCTATCAAAGGCTCGCAGGTGATGCAAAGACAGGCTGTCTAAGATGATGATGTTTGGATTGTAGGGCGCTCAACTACCAGCGCCCGTAAAAATTCCCAAACTTTGCTCAATCCAATCTCGCCACTTGAATGAATGATGATGAAATGATGAGGACAACACAAACAGCCAGTCATCTCGAGGCAGGTGAATACCCCTGACCCCGACGGGGATCGAACCCGGTACCCCTAGCTCGGAAAGCGAGAACGCGACCGCGAGACCACTAGCTGCGGACGGCTGTTTAATAAATCGTAGTTTGTCTGATGTTATACGTGAGAGAGAAGCACGTGCTACTCTGAACAGACATTCAGAGACATATTCCAGCAAAGAGGGAGAGAGAGAGAGAGCTACAAAAGTGCACTGCTGGCCATTAAAATTGCTACACCACGAAGATGATGTTCTACAGACGCGAAATTTACCCGACAGGAAGAAGATGCTGTGATATGCAAATGATTGGCTTTTCAGAGCATTCATACAAGGTTGGCGCCGGTGGCGACACCTACAACGTGCTGACATGAGGAAAGTTTCCAACCGATTTCGCATACACAAACAGCAGTTGACCGGCGTTGCTTGGTGAAACATTGTTGTGATGCGTCGTGTAAGGAGGAGAAATGCGTACCATCACGTTTCCGACTTTGATAAAGGTCGGATTGTAGCCTATCACGATTTCGGTTTATCGTATAGCGACATTGCTGTTCGTGTTGGTCGAGATCCAATGACTGTTAGCAGAATATGGAATCGGTGGGTTCAGGACGGTAATACGGAACTCCGTGCTGGATCCCAACGGCCTCGTATCCCTAGCAGTCGAGATGATAGGTATCTTATCCGCATGGCTGTAACGGATCGTGTAGCCGTCTCTTGATCCCTGAGTCAACAGATGAGGCCGTTTGCAAGACAACAATCATCTGCACGAATAGTTCGACGACGTTTGCAGCAGCGTGGACTATCAGCTCGGAGACCATGGCTGCGGTTACCCTTGACGCTGCATCAGAAACAGGAGCGCCTGCGATGGTGCACTCAACGACGAACCTGGCTATACGAATGGCAAAACATCATTTTTTCTGATGAATCCCGGTTCTGTTTACAGCATCATGATGGTCGCATCCGTGTTTAGCGACATCGCGATGAACGCACATTGGAAGCGTGTATTCGTAATCGCCATACTGGCGTATGACTCGGCGTGATGGTATGGTGTGCCATTGGTTACACGTCTCGGTCACCTCTTGTTCGCATTGACGGTACTTTGAACAGTGGATGTTACATTTCAGATGTGTTACGACCCGTGGCTCTACCCTTCATTCGATCCCTGCGAGGCCCTACATTTCAGCAGGATAATGCGCAACCGCATGTTGCTGGTCCTGTACGGGCCTTTCTGGATACAGAAAATGTTTGACTGTTGCCCTGGCCAGCACATTCTCCAGATCTCTCACCAACTGAAAACGTCTGGTCAATGGTGGCCGAGCAACTGGCTCGTCACAATACGCCAGTCACTTCTCTTGATGAAACGCGGTATCGTATTGAAGCTGCATGTGCATCTGTACCTGTACACGCCATCCAAGCTCTGTTTGACTCAATGCCCAGGCGTATCAAGGCCGTTATTACGGCCAGAGGTGGTTGTTCTGGGTACTGATTTCTCAGATCTATGCACCCAAATTGCGTGAAAATGTAATCACATGTCAGTTCATGTACAATACATTTGCCCAATGAATACCCGTTTATTATCTGCATTTCTTCTTGGTGTAGAAATTTTAACTGTGGAACAAGTTCTGAAATCGCTTCTAAGGTGCAGGTCATGCGTAATAATAGCCACCAATGACTTGAATTAAGTAATATCCGATTTTCCTCAAAGTAGCTGCCAAAACAGAATTACATTAAAATTATAAAACGCAAATTCTGATTGTAGCAGAGTTCAGGTTATAAATTCTCTGCATTTTCTCCCATGAACTGCAACCTCTTTTATGGTTTCTACGCAAACAGATTTGTGTTAAAAGCTATCAAATTTTACTAGTTTATTTTGTAACCTCAGTTCCGGCATGTAACACTTTTGATTCCCACAGACATCGTTCTTCACTACAACTTAGATTATAATCAGTGATTTGTCCCGTGACTGCAGAGTACTTCTGGCACTATCCAAACAGAAATAAGGAAGTCAGGAGGGAGAAAGAGAAACCACATTTTTGTGAACAGTAAGATATGGTAATAACGGACACCATGTTTGAAATGCTTTTGAGAAGAAGGCATACATAAAAAAATCCCGGTGACAAACAAATGTACCAACCTGACTATATCGTGTTGGCCAAAGAAATCAAAATAAATTGAGCCACAGATATCCTGGCGCTGAAGTAGACAGTGATCACACACTTGTAACACAAAATTTAAAAAAAGATGGTAAGTAAGAACAAAATAAGGTGAGAGTTTAATAAGTTGCTAAATGAACAAACATAACGAGAACGTGCAGGAGCATACTAATACATTCATGGAGGTTAAATATAGTGAGATAGATTGAAATATCTTGAAACAAGGATCAAATCGAACTGAAGAAATACTATGTGTATTACACTCCTGGAAATGGAAAAAAGAACACATTGACACCGGTGTATCAGACCCACCATACTTGCTCCGGACACTGCGAGAGGGCTGTACAAGCAATGATCACACGCACGGCACAGCGGACACATCAGGAACCGCGGTGTTGGCCGTCGAATGGCGCTAGCTGCGCAGCATTTGTGCACCGCCGCCGTCAGTGTCAGCCAGTTTGCCGTGGCATACGGAGCTCCATCGCAGTCTTTAACACTGGTAGCATGCCGCGACAGCGTGGACGTGAACCGTATGTGCAGTTGACGGACTTTGAGCGAGGGCGTATAGTGGGCATGCGGGAGGCCGGGTGGACGTACCGCCGAATTGCTCAACACGTGGGGCGTGAGGTCTCCACAGTACATCGATGTTGTCGCCAGTGGTCGGCGAAAGGTGCACGTGCCCGTCGACCTGGGACCGGACCGCAGCGACGCACGGATGCACGCCAAGACCGTAGGATCCTACGCAGTGCCGTAGGGGACCGCACCGCCACTTCCCAGCAAATTAGGGACACTGTTGCTCCTGGGGTATCGGCGAGGACCATTCGCAACCGTCTCCATGAAGCTGGGCTACAGTCCAGCACACCGTTAGGCCGTCTTCCGATCACGCCCCAACATCGTGCAGCCCGCCTCCAGTGGTGTCGCGACAGGCGTGAATGGAGGGACGAATGGAGACGTGTCGTCTTCAGCGATGAGAGTCGCTTCTGCCTTGGTGCCAATGATGGTCGTATGCGTGTTTGGCGCCGTGCAGGTGAGCGCCACAATCAGGACCGCATACGACCGAGGCACACAGGGCCAACACCCGGCATCATGGTGTGGGGAGCGATCTCCTACACTGGCCGTACACCACTGGTGATCGTCGAGGGGACACTGAATAGTGCACGGTACATCCAAACCGTCATCGAACCCATCGTTCTACCATTCCTAGACCGGCAAGGGAACTTGCTGTTCCAACAGGACAATGCACGTCCGCATGTATCCCGTGCCACCCAACGTGCTCTAGAAGGTGTAAGTCAACTACCCTGGCCAGCAAGATCTCCGGATCTGTCCCCCATTGAGCATGTTTGGGACTGGATGAAGCGTCGTCTCACGCGGTCTGCACGTCCAGCACGAACGCTGGTCCAACTGAGGCGCCAGGTGGAAATGGCATGGCAAGCCGTTCCACAGGACTACATCCAGCATCTCTACGATCGTCTCCATGGGAGAATAGCAGCCTGCATTGCTGCGAAAGGTGGATATACACTGTACTAGTGCCGACATTGTGCATGCTCTGTTGCCTGTGTCTATGTGCCTGTGGTTCTGTCAGTGTGATCATATGATGTATCTGACCCCAGGAATGTGTCAATAAAGTTTCCCCAACCTGGGACAATGAATTCACGGTGTTCTTATTTCAATTTCCAGGACTGTATATCACAGAAACCACTATAAGAAAATAAATACAGAAGAAAGCGAAGTGCAATACAGAACAATGATGAATGTCGTTGTGACAGAATATAAATGGGACAAAGAAGAATGGATGACGGAAGTTAGGCGAAGAACAGAGAATGATGTACTGGGAGGAAGGACAGATAGAGCATATTGCGCAATAAAGCCACTGCAGCACATACTTAAACAAGAAGTACTCTGATAAAAGATACGAATGGACAATTAATTACTGATAGAGAACATATGACATACAGTTCGAATGTATATCTTGAAGACTTGTACTACTATGAGGAACCGGCCGGAGTGGCCGAGAGGTTCTAGGCGCTACAGTCTGGAACCGCGCGACCGCTACGGTCGCAGGTTCGAATCCTGCCTCGAGCATGGATGTGTGTGATGTCCGTAGGTTAGCTAGGTTTAAGTAGTTCCAAGTTCTAGGGGACTGATGACCTCAGAAGTTAAGTCCCATAGTGCTCAGAGCCATCTGAACTACTATGAGGAAGTATTGGAAATTACAACCATCTCTAACCTAATCATATGGTGGAAGAAGATAATAAAAGACCGATAATCACACGAGAAGAATTTGATCCAGCAGTTCAGCAGTTGAAAGACAAGAAAGCAACAGGAACAGACAACATCCCAACAGCACTTCTGAAGAGAATAAAAGATAATGTTGAGCAAAAACTTTACAACGTCGTTGTAAGAAGCTATTACAATGGATAGTCCGCCTCCATAGCATAGCGGTGGCGTTACTGCCTACCACGCAGGAGGCCCGGGTTCGATTCCCGGCAGGGGACTGGGTGTTGTGTGTCCTTCATCATCACTGACGCGCAAGTCGCCGATGTGGCGTCACCTAAAAAGCCGGCACGGTAGCTCAGCGTGTTCGGTCAGAGAGCTGCTCGCCCTCTGTAATAAAAAAACTGAGTAGAGGAATCAACGATCAACATGAACAGATGTCTTGTCACATCCGGAAAAAAAGGAAAAGAAAAGGCTTTCAATACGGCGGCCGAACTCCCTCACATGGGGCTTGCCAGCCAAAAATGCCATACGTCAGTGAGTGTTCTGACTATAGAAAATTAACGATGTTGTCGCATGCATCAAAAACATTGCTCATTGTAATTAAGAACCGGACTAAAATGAAAACTAAATTAAAATTTCTCGGCTTTCCAGCTGCATCTAGTAACGAAAATCACACGAGCATTCGACCAAGCATTTCTTGGCCATTGTCAAGTGGTATGACTGCCAGTGGGATTGCTGGTACACCCCTTATATACACCAGCTGTGACGCATCTGATGCCCGCGGCATCGCCATGTTCGGGCATATGTTGACTCGGCATCGGAAGGAACACTGCATCGTAATTCGCAATTACCGTATCGTATTTGTCCGCCGATGTCGGGAAAGCGACTTTCAAGTGAACTGTATCCCTATACGGGAATACACATAATGAATGAACGAGTAATGGATGTAGACATGTGACTGATGACATATGGAAATTTGAGTCTGACAGTGAGTCGTGCTCGTATAGCCTAATGGTAAAGCGACCGCTCGCCATAAGCGGGAAATACGGGTTCGAGTCACGTTCCGGTACGGATTTTCATAGTCGTCATTCGATTATACAGCTGATGGTTATCCATATTCGCAACTGCGAATACATTTCATGTGTAACATACAAGCTGGCGAAATGTTTGGCCAATTTCCTCGCTCCATATGTGGGACACTGTGAACATCATACTACAGAGTCAGCAGATTTTTGAAAACGAATTAACCGTCTTCGACTTAATGAGGGTGACATTATGGTCAGTTGTGATGTGGTGTCGCTGTTTACGAATGTACCTGTCAAAGACTGTTTGGACCTAGTGTCCCATTCCTTTGTAGGTGAAGTGGTCGAGCTAGCCTATTTGTTTCTTTCGATACGTCGACGACACGTTTGGCCCCATGGACGTGAGAAACTTGGCGAGTTCTTGGAACAACTCAACGGCATTAACAGTAATACCCATTTCAACATGCAGGTAGAAAAGGACGATGATTTGCCTGTCCTCGACGCTCTCGTCCACCGCAAACGAAGTGGATGCCTTGGCCACAGCGTCTATAGAAACCCCACCTGCACCGATCTGTACTTGGCACCATGGACGCGCACTCCATCAGCCATCATCACCCGGCACAGAAGCGCAGTGCATTACATACATTGGTACTTCGTGCAAGAATGATATCTGACGCTGATAACCTTCCCCATGACCTGGGCCATCTACGCAAGGCCTTTAGGAACAAATACGCCCATCAAATAAATGAAGCGATTTGAAGCAAGAGTCACAACAAGACCATCGGCGACGAGCAGGAAAAGGAAGTTGCTTCCTTGCAGTTCTGTGATTCCTTGGTGGCGAAGATAAGTCGCCTGCTGAAACGACACAATATCAAATTGATCTTCGGCCATCCGACAAAAATCTCAATTAGTGAGACCAGTTAAAGACTCAGCAGGTCCCAGAACACCAGGGGTCTACAAGATATCTTACGAGTGTGACCACTCTTACGTTGGACAAATAATGCGTTCTGTGGAACAACGCTGGAAGGAGCATGAAAGGTTTTATCGCCTAGGAATCTGCTTTAGCTGAGCATGCTTTAGAAAACGGACACCGGATTAAATTGGATATAACATCCGTCGTGGCTCGCACAAACGGCTTCTGCGATTGTGGAACTAAAGTATCCATTGAAATAAAAATCGACGATAACACCCTAAATAGACACTGAGGCCCGCAGCTCAGCTCGGCGTGCGAGCCAACCATCACGTGGTTGAAGCGGGCATATCGAAAGCAAAGTCAACATATGGCGATGCCGCTGGCATCAGTGACGTCACAGCAGGCAGTTAGTGTACTAGTGTGTATGAGGAGCACACCAGCAGCCCACTGATAGTCATACCACTTGACAATGACCAAGGAGTGCTTTGCCGAAATCTCGTGTAATTTTAATTACTTGTCACCGCTGTAAACCCGAGAATGTTTTATTCAATGTTATCGCCGCGAGACTCTGCATTCCTACAAAACGAAAATTGAACAAAATTCATCTCAGGATGAGTTCAGTGTTACATCTGGAAAGGGTAGTAACAAGTTCTTCTAGCAATAAGAACTAATCTCGAAAGAAGACTGAGTATCAACAGGGAGACATATATAATATTCGTGGGTATAGAGAAAACTTTTGATAATACGAACTGGAAATAACTACTTAAGACCATGAAAAATACAGGAGGGACAAATGACTCATTCTGACTCATGCTGTACAAAGACCAAAAACGTAGAGACAAACGTTAATGGAAATGTAAAACTGCTTCCATTAGAAGAGGAGTGACACTAGGTTGCGCACTATCCGCTGACTCATTCAACATGTTCGTTGCGGAGGCCATAATCAAACGCAAGCAAAAGACGAAAGGCAGCAAAATCAGTGGAAAGCAAATCCATTCTATAGTATTTGCAGATGACATTGCATTAACTGCAGATTCGGAGAAGGAACTAAGTAATGAGATATTTATGATACAGTAGTGCCTGTATTATTCCGAATTACGACACAAAGTTCCTTGGTACATGAATGCATGTCCAAAGAAACTTTGGATCGTAATTCGAATCAATTCAGGCACTGCAATATCGTAATTATCTGCCGTCACCGGGCAAGCGACTTTCAAGTAAAATGTCTCCCCTGCATGGGAACATACACATATCAAAAAAAGTTTTACATCAACCCGGTTCCCAGAACTCCTGAAGATGGACGTTGACTGTGGATATTGTATCAGAGACACAGTCCCTTTGACTTCAGAGATGTCACTAAACCCTCCCAAAGATGTAAGCAACCACGCATGAGCAGCGCCTATTAGACGGAGGGGGTTAGACAGCCCATCAGTTGGAGGCACACGGCTCGTGTTGTCTGTAGTTCAACTAAGCGTAGACGATCAACACCGTTGTTTGATCGCGTTCGCATTGTTATTTTGTGCCAGGAAGGACTCTCAATAAGGGAAGTGTCTAGGCTTCTCGGAGTGAACCAAAGCGATGTTGTTCGGACATGGAGGAGATACAGAGAGACAGGAACTATCGATGACATGCCTCGCTTACGCCGCCCAAGGGCTACTGCTGCAGTGGATGACGGCTACCTACGGATTATGGCTCGGAGGAACCCAGACAGCAAGGTCACCATGTTGAATAATGCTTTCCGTGCAGTCACAGGACGTCGTGTTAAGACTCAAACTGTGCTCATTAGGCTGCATGATGCGCAACTTCACTCCCGACATCCAAGGCGAGGTCCATCTTTGCGACCGCGATACCATGCAGCGCGGTACAGATGGGCCCAACGACATTCTGAATCT
The DNA here is from genome assembly GCF_023864345.2 of Schistocerca serialis cubense. Lineage (NCBI taxonomy): Eukaryota > Metazoa > Arthropoda > Insecta > Orthoptera > Acrididae > Schistocerca > Schistocerca serialis. Next base: position 891,936,699 of record NC_064640.1, read on the forward strand.
TGCAGTCACAGGACGTCGTGTTAAGACTCAAACTGTGCTCATTAGGCTGCATGATGCGCAACTTCACTCCCGACATCCAAGGCGAGGTCCATCTTTGCGACCGCGATACCATGCAGCGCGGTACAGATGGGCCCAACGACATTCCGAATGGGCCACTCAGGATTGGCATCACATTCTCTTCACCGATGAGTGTCGCATATGCCTTCAACCAGTCAATCGTCGGAGACGTGTTTGGGGGCAACCTGGTCAGGCTGAAAGCCTTAGACACACTGTTCAGAGAGTACAGCAAGGTGGATGTTCCCTGTTGTGTTGGGGTGGCATTATGTGTGGCCGACGTACGCCGCTGGTGGTCATGGAAATGGCCGTAACGGCTGTACGATACGTGAATGCCATCTTCCGACCGATAGTGCAACCATATCGGCAGCATACTGGCGAGGCATTTGTGTTCATGGACGACAATTCGCGCCTCCATCGTGCACATCTTGTGAATGACTTCCATCAGGATAACGACAACGCTCGACTAGAGTGGCCACGATGTTCTTCAGACATGAACCGTATCGAACATGCCTGGGATAGATTGAAAAAGGCTGTTTATGGACGGCGTGACCCACCAATCACTCTGAGGGATCTGCACCGAATCGCCTTTGAGGAGTGGGACAATGTGGACCAACAGTGCCTTGATGAACTTGTGGATAGTACGCCATGACGAATACAGGCATGCATCAATACAAGAGGACGTGCCACTAGGTATTAGAGGTACCGGTGTGTACAACAATGTGGACCACCACCTCTGAAGGTCTCGCTCTATGGTGGTACAGTATGCAATGTGTGGTTTTCATAAGCAGTAAAAAGGGTGGAAGTGATGTTTATGTTGACCTCAATTCCAATTTTCTGTACAGGTTCCGGAACTCTCGGAACAGATGTGATGCAAAACTTTTTTTAGATGTGTGTACATAATGGACGTACCAGTACAAGTTGTAGACACATGGTTGACGACATATGGACGTTCGAGTCTTCCAGGATTCGTGCTCTAATAGTCAAATGGTGAGACGGCCGCTCGCGATAAACGGGAACTTCGGCTTCGAGTCCCGGTTCGGCTCAATTTTTTATAGATGTCATTCCATTATATAACTGATGGTAGTCCATATTCGGAACTGTGAATACATTTCTTGTGGGTCTAAGAAAAATGCTGCGACGTTTTCCATTACCACTAAAAGTACCAAACTTATGATCAAGACGTATGAAGCCATAGCAGTGGCAGTTAAAAAATCCAATAAAGAAACAAACAAACATCAAGATAGATTATGAAACCATAAAACAATGCAGTCGGTTATGATAGAATGTGATGTCTCTCAAGAGAACAGATACACCATAAAAATCAGTAGGAGAACTGCCCCTGCTAAAACGACCTTCAGTGACAAAAAACAACTTCTGACTAACAGGCACACATGTATTAAAATTAACAAAGAATTAATCAAGATGTTTGTCTGGAGTGTTTTGTTACATGGCTGTGAAAATTGGTCCTAATAATTCATAATATACAACACTTGGAGGGAATGGAAATATTGACGTGCAAATATATTCTCAAAATAAACTGAACAGAGAAAAAATTGAGCTAGAGGGTCTCAGGGAAGAAACCGGACGGGGGAATTGATCTCTACCATAGAAAAGAATTCTTGAGCAAAAGTTAGAATTTAGGAAAGAAAGAAAGGCCGCGGAAGAATCATCTAGATTCTGTGATGGACTTAAATTCAGACACTACGCTGTCTTCAAGCGCTCAGCAGAGGATAGAAGACGAAGAAGAAGAAGAAGAAGAAAAAGACGAAGAAGGAGAAGATGATGGTGGTGGTGGTGGTGGTAGTGACTTTGGTTATTTCCCCTCTCAGTGCAACTAGAACAGAAACATCAGGGAAAACGTTGTTGAGTTAAAAACTGTAACTGAGAAGTCGCACCAGGCTAAAGTTCAGCCTTAGAAATTCCGTTTAGTGGACATTGTGGTGCGAGGTTAACGTTGCATTCCAGATGAGTCGACGCGCTTTGATAGTGAGCCCCTTACCCTATTAGTTTCTTCATACTCACAACGACCAACGTTCTTATTTCGCGCAACTGAACTACATCTTTCTTGTTCATCGTCATAAACGTGCAACTACACCAAACAATTATGAAGATTCTGACTTTCAGCTGACGATTTACCCACCGACGGCAATTGGACTAGAAGAGCCAACGCAACTCTACCGAGGTGGCGAGAATATCAGGCGTTGCAGCTCTTGTGGTCGACTAGTTCATCGCACATCCAAGTTTCGGCATCGTCGCTACAAATCCCAAAGCTACCGCAGATCACCGTTAACACCAGCCGTCCTCCCTTGTTTCACCAACTGTGCGGTCAGTCGACAGATAAAGGAGTGATGTCAGCTCATGTTTATTCACAATAACCGATAAAAAAGTGAATTTACGTATATATTTTTTTGTTAAATGTACCCCATACCGAGATTTGTTCCACTTTCTTTGCCCAGAGTTCTGTGTATTTGCACTGAGGAAAACGGAAAATTGAAAGTGTTACACCACGAACATTTTGACCCAACGTTTCCATACTGGCCGTCCAGTATTTACGTGTCTGTGGGACATATCGATTACAATTTCGACCTCATAGGAGCATAATTTCGTTAATTTCAGTACAGAAAAAAAACTTCTCTTTCGTATAAAAAATGTTGTGAGTGCAAGAAGTCTATTTGGTGTGTCTAACATTACTGAAACGTTTCAGGTAGAGATCACAACACAGGATGCATAGAGGACGACACGCTCAGCTAACTTTCGGACTACATCATGAGAAGATTGTAGTATTGTATTACTGGCTCTGACGAATAGACGGATGACAACTGTTGAAATCAGAGCATTAATTAAAGGCAGAAGACCATCAGGAGCCGTCTGGAACAGATTACTAACAGCTGGGATCAGATCTCTAGTTCTTATGTGTCTCTAACCCTTGACACCATATCAGAGACAATCGACACTTACATTGTCTAGAGCGGGAGTCAAATGGGGCATAGAGGGACATTCTGTGGTGTTCAGCAATGCGTCTCACTTTTCTTTGGGCTGTCAATAAGACGCCAATATGTCCGTAGACGATCTGGTGAGAGATCACAAGAAATGGCGATTCTTGAGACCCATACCCCACAGTCTTCTAAAATCAGGGTGTGGATATCTGTTGAATGACAATAGGACTGATTTTTTAATAACTGAAGGAAGGTTACATGTTCACCAGTACGTGGCAAGAATGTATACCCATTGGCATATTCTTTATGGCCAGGGAACCAAACGGCATATTCCAGAAGGATAATAGGAGACCCCAAATCGCAGTTCTCTCGATAAAAGTCTTGAAAAACGTATGGATCCTCAAATGGTCTGCGTGGTTTTCTGATTAGTCATTCTTACAGAGTGTCTGGGATGCAATGGAAAGAAATATACTCTCATAGCAGCCTCCATCTAGTAAACTTCAGGAACTGACACAGCACGTGTTTCAGGCATGGCAAGAAATTGCTCACGATGACAATCGGAAGATGTTTGCTTCCATGCCTCAACGAATACAAGAGTGTATTCGTGCCCGTGGAGGTCACACCTCATACTGATGTTGATTAAATTTCAGTCTCTTAAAGGAGGAAAAGAAAAGGAAAAGAAATTTCAAGATGTGTTAGATGACGATCAGTTTGGCTTTAGGAAAAGAAAAAGCACCAGAGAGACAGTTCTGACGTTGCGGATGATAATGGAACCAAGAATAAAGAAAAATCAAGAAACCCTTATAGGATCTGTAGACCTGGAAAATGGTGCAAGATGTTCGAAATAATGAGGAGTAAGCTATAGGGAGAGACGAGTAATATACAATAAGTACAAGAGAAAGAGCCAAGAGGGAATAATAAGAGTGGACGACCAAGAACGAAGTGCTCAGATCAAGAAGAGTGTAAGACAGGGTTGTAGTGTTTCGCCCCTTCTGCTAAGTCTCTACATCGAAGAAGCAATAATGGAAATAAATGAAAGGTTCAGGAGTGGGATTAAAATTCAAGATGAAAGGATATCAATGGTACGATTCGCTGAGGACATTACTATCTTGAGTGAAAGTGAAGAAGAATTACATGATCTGCTGAAAGAATGAACAGTCTAATGAGTAAACATCATGGATTGGGAGTAAATCGAAGGAAGACGAAAGTAATGAGTAGCAGCAGAAATGAGAACAGCGAGAAACAACATCAGGATTGATGGTCACGAAGTAGATGAAGTTAAGGAATTCTACTCCCTAGGCAGCAAAATATCCAATGACGAACGAAGCGCCGGCCGCGGTGGTGTCGCGGTTCTAGGCGCGCAGTCCGGAACCGTGCGACTGCTACGGTCGCAGGTTCGAATCCTGCCTCGGGCATGGATGTGTGTGATGTCCTTAGGTTAGTTAGGTTTCAGTAGTTCTAAGTTCTAGGGGACTGATGACCACAGCCGTTGAGTCCCATAGTGCTCAGAGCCATTTGAACCATTTTGAACGAACGAAGGAAGATGGACATCAAAAAGAGACTAGCTCTGCAAAAAGGGCATTCCTGGCCTAGGGAAGTCTACGAGTATGAAAGACAGGTCTTAATTTGAGGAAGGAATTTCTGAGAATGAACGGTTGGAGTGCAGCGTTGTATGGTAGTGGCACATGGACTGTAGGAAAACCGGAACACACAGAGAATCGAAACATTTGAGATGTGGTACTATAGACGAATGTTGAAAATTAGGTGGACTGATAAGATAAGGTATGAGGAGTTTCTGTGCAGAATCGGAGAGGAAAGGAATGTGTGGAAAACACTGACAAGGATGAAGGACAGGATAATGGACAAATGTTAAGACATCAGAGAATGACTTCCATGGTACTAGAGGGAGCTGTAGAGGACAAGAACTGTAGAGGAAGGCAGAGATTGGAATACATCAAGCAAATAATTGAGGACGTAGGTTGCAAATGCTACTCTGAGAAATATCTGACTGATGCCTCATGCTACCACAGTTTCCATTTCCATCAGTGACAGGATGACTGATCAGTGCTGGTATTGCTCTTCTGGAAACTTTTTACTGCTGACAGATGAGCTGCTCCAACGGTGGTGTGCACTGCCTGCATATCTAAAGGCGTTTGTGTGTTTAGATTGTAGGGAAACAGAGATTCAAAATATAGTAAATGCAGGTATGGCCTGCCGGGGACACATCGGCTGTTATTAATGATATACAGATAAAACCGTAACAAGCCACCTAAAATTTGGTTTTATAACCGATTTCGGCTGCCAGACTTGAGCATCATCAGACAATCGTTTCCCACAGATGCTCGCGTTTGACGGGTGAAACCGGGCGTAAAATCTGGTTGTGTGCGACCTGTAGCTGTTTTATTTGTATATGGGAGCATGAAAACACAAGCCTTTTGGAACTACGAAATTAAGTTTTTTGATAAATCAAAATATGTATCTATGAATGTAGTCCACCCGAAAGCGCATTTCTGTGAAATCAAAATTTGTTGTTGGGTGAAACTTCAGTATCGCTTTGTTCCGCCACTATAGTTGTAACATGAGTATGTCCTCCTTGAAATACTGTCCACAATGTGCACAGATGTTACTGCTGAACCATGTCCCATTCTTCGACGCTCTTCTGACGGCATTCAGTGTGAGTCGAGGGATCTTGCAAAGAAGCGCTATGAGTTTCAATGGTCTCAAGTATGGTGAATCGTATTTATAACTGCAGAAATTGCAGGCCATTCCATTCAACTGCCTTCTGACGCCTTGAGGAAGGTGGGCGCTGTACGCTTTTGCATTGCCGTTTTGAAAGACGAATTCATCACGAAAATGTTGCCTGTTACGCTGGACATGAGGTGGTAGGATCCTGCCCCAATACTTCATATCCTTCAAATTACCCTCAATAGCGATGAGTGGCTTCCGACTCCGTACGTCTTACCGCTCAGAACACGACTGACCAACCTTCATGCAGAACCTGAGGGACAGGCATTGATATCTGTCCGCCTCCAGTCATCACTGACGATCATCCGGCGCCATACAAATACCGTACTCGTCGGTCAAGAGAACTCGACGTCACTATTCCAGTTTCCATTCGAGATTTTCTCGTGCCCAACTACTTCGTGTATCACGGTGTTGGGGAGCTTGTGCTATTCCTCGTAAAAGACGTTTATGGGCAAAACAGACTGTGTGGAGTCGCAATTTGTACGCAGTGGTCATCAGTGATCAGTAATACGCAGAATTTTAATATTTTGGGTCTGAAGATAGCGGCTTAACTATAGGATGACGTAGCTGTGACGTACACCAGTTTGCTGACCATCTGCCTTCCGTGAAGTGTCAATGAGCGCATGAACTTAAGCGTGATGTGATCCTTCGCAGCACATTGACAAGCCTAACAGTGTTCACCAGCCCCACTGTCCCGTTCACGAGTGGAGGCACATTGCCAGCTACAGAGAAAGCTGACTTCTGACTGACCTCTACCTCAGTGACACAGCTGGTCGTACGTTGTGCTTTCCTAGAGTCAAGACAGCACTGAGAAAGACTTCCCTCTGTGAAAAAAAAACCACACAAACTATGAAAACCGTTAGGTTGATTCAGAACTGTTTTCATGTAATTTATTGGAACTAGCTTCTTGAGTTGCCAAGGGTCAGGAAATGCTGGAGTGACTTAATCTAACACGCGCGGCCGGTATAGTCCGTAGCGTCGCTGCTGCTCATGTGCACTGCTGAGTCTTTTCCCTTTTTATCTTTAGATGTGTAGGAAGTAGGTAACACCACAGAAATCGCCACTAGTGACACGAACTCAAAGCAGAAAACTCTTGCAAAAAATAGAAACAAGAAGGTCTTACTATATTTTTTCAAAAGGTTTATGTCTTGAGCAGAAAAAAGTACGTCAGTTAATTGTACTAATGACATTCTTCTAACTTCTGGTATGGATGCATTGCTGAACATGACAATGCTCCATATTACACATTTCAGACGAAAAGTATCCGGACACACCTAGGTAATGTGGGACTGAGCATTAGATGGCACGAGAGGAGGACACACCAATATAAACTGTAAAGAAATGGGACGGAAATCGGTGGAAGTAATGTAGTACATGTACTCACAAACAAATGATTACTGTTTCAAAAACGTTGGACGCTTTATTCAGCAAAAAGACCTTCAGAAACTGAGCATGTCAGTAACGCGTTGGTCCACATCTGGGCCTTATGAAAGCAGTTATTCGTCTTGGCATTGACTAACAGAATTGTTGAATGTCCTCCTGAGGGATATCGCGACAAATTATGTACAACTGGTGCGTTACAGCGCCAAAACCCCGAGCTGGGTTGGAGGGCATTGCCCATAATGCTCCAGACTTTCTTAACTGGTGGAGAGATTTGGCGACCTTGCCGGCAAAGGTAAGGTTTGGCAAGCGTGAAGACAGGGAGTAGAAACTCTCACCGTGTGTGGGCATTAGCTTACTGAGACGTAAGCCCAGGTTCTCTTGTAATGTAGAGAAACAAAACGGGGCGTACTATATCGTCGACGTACCGCTTTGTTCTAAGAGTGCTACAGATGACAACTGAAGATCTCAAGCTGTGAAATGAATGGCACACCGGAGCATCACTCACGGTTGTCGGACAGCACGGTGGGCGACAATCTGATTGGTATCTCACCACTGTCCGTGGCGTCTCCAGACACGTCTCCGGTCTGTAATCTCATTGACTGGAGTAGAGTTGTCTTCAGTGATGAGTCCCGCTTCGAACGGAGTCTTGATGACCTGCGAAGACATGTTTGGAGATGTCCCAGCTGCAGTGACCAGCGGGATACCGACCTGACTGTCGCCCGCCTTACAGCCTGACAACCAGGGATGATGGTCTCTTCATAGCAGGACCCCTTCGGTTGTCACCCGTGGCAGTCTTAAGCACAGCGGTACGTCGACGATATTCTACCCCCCGTTTTGTTGCTCCTCATGGCAGGTGAACATGGGCTTACATTTGAGCAGGCTAACGCCCGCCAGCACGTGGCGAGAGTTTCTACTACTCGTCTTTATACTTACCGAACCGTACTAAATTCCGTCCCATTCGGATAATTCCTTCAAGTTGTGTCGTTTTTCAGTCTTAGAGTGTAAAATGAGGCGGGGACTATTGTATTGTCAATAGAGAAGCACTAACAGCAGAATGTGTTGGTCAGGAGAGTTCAGTGACTTCGAACATCGACTACTCATTGAATGTGACTTGAGTAACGAATCAATCGGGGACATTTCGTACATGCTAAAGCTGCCCATCTCGATGTACTGTGAAGTTGAAAGTTAGGGAACAGGCAGAACTAAACCGGAACCAGGTAGACTTAATTCACTGACGGACCGTGATCGTTAAGCTTTATGGAAGGTAGTTGTAAAAAAAAAAAAAAAAAAATAAAAAAAAAAAAAAAAAAAAAACCCTAATCAACTAATGCAGTCAGTGGAAGAAATCACTCGTCAGTCCAAAAATGCTACCACCAGTCAAACTGGCACAGTGACTGTTTGTTAGGAGTTAAAAAGAATGTGGTACAATGGTCAGGCAGCTTCTCATAAGCCAGTCATTCCTGTAATTAATGCCAAGCGGTGTCTGAGTGTTAAGAGTGATGTCACTGGACAATGGATGGTGGGAAATCAGTAATTTGATGTCACGAATCACGCTGTATGCGAGAACCCGACGAAAGGGTTTGGGTTTGCGAATGCCTAGAGAACCTTACCTGATGTGTGGTGTGAGAGTGAAGTATGGAGGATTTCATGTTACGGTGTGGGACTGTTTTTCGTGGTTATGGGATTGGTCTCCCTTTTGGGCCCAAGAAAAACGTAAATGCTTAAGGATATGAAATCATTTAACAGCACTGTGTACTGCGTACAGTATTGGAACCGTTCGGAGGCGATGCTTGTTGGTATCAGCATGACAATGCACCCTGTAATAAAGCAGCATCTGTGAAACAATGGTTTCTGGACTACAACCTTCCCGAAATGGACTGCTCTGCCTATAGTTCCGAGATCACTGGAACTGCGGGAAGTTCCACGGGACTGGAAGAAGGCCCAGGTCATATCAATCTATAAAAAGGATAGAAAATCTGATGCACACAATTACCGGCCAATTTCACTGCCATCGATTTGTTGTAGAATCATGAAACATACACTCCTGGAAATTGAAATAAGAACACCGTGAATCCATTGTCCCAGGAAGGGGAAACTTTATTGACACATTCCTGGGGTCAGATACATCACATGATCACACTGACAGAACCACAGGCACATAGACACAGGCAACAGAGCATGCACAATGTCGGCACTAGTACAGTGTATATCCACCTTTCGCAGCAATGCAGGCTGCTATTCTCCCATGGAGACGATCGTAGAGATGCTGGATGTAGTCCTGTGGAACGGCTTGCCATGCCATTTCCACCTGGCGCCTCAGTTGGACCAGCGTTCGTGCTGGACGTGCAGACCGCGTGAGACGACGCTTCATCCAGTCCCAAACATGCTCAATGGGGGACAGATCCGGAGATCTTGCTGGCCAGGGTAGTTGACTTACACCTTCTAGAGCACCTTGGGTGGCACGGGATACATGCGGACGTGCATTGTCCTGTTGGAACAGCAAGTTCCCTTGCCGGTCTAGGAATGGTAGAACGATGGGTTCGATGACGGTTTGGATGTACCGTGCACTATTCAGTGTCCCCTCGACGATCACCAGTGGTGTACGGCCAGTGTAGGAGATCGCTCCCCACACCATGATGCCTGGTGTTGGCCCTGTGTGCCTCGGTCGTATGCAGTCCTGATTGTGGCGCTCACCTGCACGGCGCCAAACACGCATACGACCTTCATTGGCACCAAGGCAGAAGCGACTCTCATCGCTGAAGCCGACACGTCTCCATTCGTCCCTCCATTCACGCCTGTCGCGACACCACTGGAGGCGGGCTGCACGATGTTGGGGCGTGAGCGCAAGACGGCCTAACGGTGTGCGGGACCGTAGCCCAGCTTCATGGAGACGGTTGCGAATGGTCCTCGCCGATACCCCATGCTACCAGTGTTAAAGACTGCGATGGAGCTCCGTATGCCACGGCAAACTGGCTGACACTGACGGCGGCGGTGCACAAATGCTGCGCAGCTAGCGCCATTCGACGGCCAACACCGCGGTTCCTGGTGTGTCCGCTGTGCCGTGCGTGTGATCATTGCTTGTACAGCCCTCTCGCAGTGTCCGGAGCAAGTATGGTGGGTCTGACACACCGGTGTCAATGTGTTCTTTTTTCCATTTCCAGGAGTGTATTTTGTGTTCAGACAGAATGACTTTTCTAGACTCTGAGAAGCTCATCTGCAGAAACCAGTACGGTTTTAGAAAACAGCGGTCATGCGAGACACAGCTGGCCATCTTTCGCATGATATACAACAGGCTCTAGGTACCGGCTCCCAGGTTGATGCCATATTTATCGACTTTCGAAAGGCTTTCGACTCAGTTCCACACTGTCGCTTGCTACAAAAAATGCGCGCTTACGGTCTATCCGATCACATATGCGATAGGACTGATTGCCGATGATTCTGCAGTCTACAGGAAAGCAGTTTCATACGAAAGTTGTGAACAAATCAATGAAGATTTGCAGAAAATAAATGCGTGGTGTAATGACTGGTAGTTATCTCTCAATAGTAGTAAGTGTAACCTACTGCGTATAACTAGGCGAAAATCCCCATTAATGTACGGGTACAAAATAAATGCCCAGTCTTTGGAAGCGGTAACGTCCGTCAAGTATCTGGGTATGACTATTCGAAATGATCTCAAACGAAATGATCAGATTGCATAAGTAACGGATAAGGCGAAATCTAGATTGCGGTTTATTGGAAGAATCTTGTAGTGATGCAGTCCTTCAACAAAGGAAATAGCTTACAATACGTTACTTCGTCCAGCCTTGGAGTATTGTTCGTCTGTATGGGACGCTTACCAGTTGGGTCTGATTCAAGAGATTGAGAAGGTCCAAAGAAGAGCTGCAAGATTCGTGATTGGTACGTTTAGCCATCGCGAGAGCGTTACAAATTTCATAGAGAGTTTGAAGTGGGACACACTTGCAGATAGACGGCCCGCTAAAAGGAAGGGGCTGCTCACTAAATTCCGAAATCCAATCTTCACCGAGGATGTAGAGCATATATTATTACCACCAGCTTTCAAATCGCGCAATGATCACCATTCAAAGATAAGGGAAATAAGAGCTCGTACTGAGGCGTTCAGACAGTCGTTTTTGCCTCTCGCGATCCGCGAGTGGAACAGAAGGGAGGAAATATGACTTTGGCGCGAATAGTGCCCTCCGCCACACACCGCCTGGTGGCTAGCGGAGTATATATGTAGATGTAGATATGAGCTTGAAGCTAATGGGACACCAATGGAATGAGTTAAAACGTTCCTTTTGCTCCAGGCCCCAGTGTCCAACATCACTACGTTTTCTAGTGTTGGACCTTGGGGAACAGAGGACTGCCATTCCTTACAGACGTTGACTCACTTCACTGAAAGTGTCCCCAGCAGAGCTGAAGCCGTTATAAGGACGAAGGGCGGACACACCCCGTAATGACCCCTAATAATACTTTCGGTCCGTTAGTGTTTATCAGCAACAAATATCTGCAAGTCTTTAGTTGAAAACTTCCATATGCCTGAAATTAGACTGAATAAAACCTAAGTTCTCTGCTGATTCTACACAAGGATTTTCTAACTGTTTACTAGATGATAGCTTACACCGTTTGAGATATCACAGATTATTCCCCTTAACATCTGATCTATCTTGCGTCCGGTTTGTTTATTTCGAAGTTCATTTTACACCTTATCAGCTGTAACCTGTTATGTGAATCAATATCTGTACGTTATGCAGTCTAAAACCGGTTTTGTTTTTAGTGAGAATCTAATAGTAAGTACGAAAAATTTTAACACGTCCTGTTTTACGCAGCCATGGAATATAAATCGAGCTAATAGCATGCGAACAAGTACGAACAACAATAATTGTTTCTTATCTTGGTACTAACAGAAATTACAATTTTTAATTTATGAAATCGTTCTCATAATCGTTGGCTTCAGCAGTGAGTCCCATAAGTAACAAACCACTGCTTTTTACTCAAAGAAATAACTAATATATGCAGTGTTAGCTGTTTGCATGTATTAAGAACCTGACTGAAAAAATAAATATTTTTTTCTTTTTTACTTTGAACAAGGATTTATTATATGAATTTATTGTATGAATATATTTGCATTCCTTAATAAGAGAGTTATGTTTTCAAGGAAAGAAAAAATTCTTTCACAGTGACCTTATTTTTCCTCATACCGTCTAGTCTTTCTCCAAACACACAAGAAAGCTCCTGACACTGTGTATCTGGTATGTAGCGCACTACCTTACGAATGAAAATGATTAATTTTGAAAATTTGCAGCTCATTTTGCACGAATTACTTGACAGCACAAACAAGTCGAATATATTCAACATACTTCCAATCTGAAAGTTTTCACATCGTGAACTTTGATGCCTATTTTGATACTCTTATCATAACTTGATTATTTACTTGTATGATCTCATATTCATCATTTAAATGTGCCTGAAATCATTTCCGCGATTACATTCTGTCAGTCTGAAGGATTCGCTCAGTAGTGGCAATTTTAAAACTCACGAAAGCTCGCACTTAGAGCAAGCAGTGACTCCAACCTACAACACCCACGTAACGAAACACAACAGTTTGTAAATATGTGTTATTTACTATAAGGAAGACAGCATTTCCCTCAAGTAGGAAACCATCAGTCAAGCAAATCATGAGTTATTTACAAAAACTCAAGGAGCTGTGTAGACAAATAGTTCTTTAGTAATCTTAATAAATCAACAAGTAGGTCAATTTTCCATGACAGTTGGATTAAGACTTAGAAGTGAAAAAGTAAACATGAAATTATTTTGAGATACTTTTGGCGTAACAAAAGTGAAGGTATTATCCCTTCAGTATGATTTCCTTGCTGACAATTTCCTTGTGCGTTTAAAGATATTGCAAAACATCGTTAACTATTTAAAGTACCTGTCAAGTTATGTGTATTACAACTTCAGTCAAATTTGCTTCTAGCTTCTACGGTAAACGAAGATCGTATCACGGTTTTGCTGCTGCAACCTAGAAGTCAGACTGATTTGATGCTCCAAATAGAAAGTCTACCTATGACCTTTGGCATCTATATTTCTGCGAAAGAAACGATCTGAAGCGACGCAAAGATAAATTAATACTGAATGGGAGAAGTGCGTTCTGTCGGCCAGACTTTGGGCTGCGGGTGTGGCTTACCTGCAGAGCGGCGCGAGCAAGGCGTCTGGCCGCGGCTGCTGCTGCCTGCGGACTCCACCCCTTCGCCGGCGCTGCAGCGCCCTGAGTAGCCGACCGCACCGGCCGTAACCATGGAGACAGCCTGCTCCACCCACGCGCCTCCGGCCGAGGCCAGGCGCTTGCGCCTCGTGCCAGCCATAACAGAAGTACTGATTGCTCTCGTTCGTCCCTGCGACACCTCCCGCCCCAGTGAAAAATTGTAGGAAACCGGGAGCACCATTAGGCTGTAACAAGCCTAGAGCAGAGCAGTGATAGAACAGTATCAGGTTCTAGATACTTCTGTCGGTTCACATGATAGCTGTTGCTCCCCAAGCATAACTGCTGGTAACCTTACTTTCGTAGTGTAACTAATCCGTATAATCAGGCTTTGGTAAGGTATGTCACTACTAAATATTTTTTTCTGGGGATTGACACCAATTAACTTCGTTGCTGTCCGAAATAACCCCGAAAACGATATTTTGTGTATAGAAGTGGTGAAGGAGGATACTTAGCGTGGAAGTATGTAATACACATGGTGGTCCATTGATCGTGACCGGGACAAATATTTCACGAAATAAGCGTCAAACGAAAAAACTACAAAGTACGAAACTTGTCTAGCTTGAAGGGGGAAACCAGATGGAGTTATGGTTAGCCCTCTAAATGGCAGGTCAAACGGATATCAACTACGTTTTATAAAATAGGAACCCCCATTTTTTATCAAAATATTCGTGTAGTACGCAAAGAAATATAAATGTTTTAGTTGGACCACTTTTTTCGCTTTTTGATAGATGGCGCTGTAATAGTCACAAACATACGGCTCACAATTTTAGACGAACAGTTGGTAACAGGTAGGTTTTTTAAATTAAAATACAGAACGTAGGTACGTTTGAACATTTTATTTCGGTTGTTCCAATGTGATACATGTACCTTTGTGAAATTATCATTTCTGAGAACGCATGCTGTTACAGCGTGATTACCTGTAAATACCACATTAATGCAATAAATGCTCAAAATGATGTCCGTCAGCCTCAATGCATTTGGTAATACGTGTAACGACATTCATCTCAATAGCCAGTAGTTCGCCTTCCTTAATGTTCGCACATGCATTGACAATGCGCTGACGCATGTTGTCAGGCGTTGTCGGTGGATCACGATAGCAAATATCCTTCAACTTTCCCCACAGAAAGAAATCCGAGGACGTCAAATCCGGTGAACGTGCAGGCCATGGTATGGTGTTTCGACGACCAGTCCACCTTTCATGAAATATGCTATTCAATACCGCTTCAACCGCACGCGAGCTATGTGCCGGACATCCATCATGTTGGAAGTACATCACCATTCTGTCATGCAGTGAAACATCTTGTAGTAACATCGGTAGAACATTACGTGGGAAATCAGCATACATTGCACCGTTTAGATTGCCATCGATAAAATGGGGGCCAATTATCCTTCCTCCCTTATTGCCGCACCATACATTAACCCGCCAAGTCAGCTGATGTCCCACTTGTCGCAACCATCGTGGATTTTCCGTTGCCCAGTAGTGCATATTATGCCGGTTTACGTTACCGCTGTTGGTGAATGACGCTTCGTCGCTAAATAGAACGCGTGCAGATAACCTGTCATCGTCCTATAATTTCTCTTGTGCCCAGTGGCACAAATGTACACGACGTTCAAAGTCGTCGCCATGCACTTCCTGGTGCATAGAAGTATGGTACGAGTCAAATCGATGTTGTGTAGCATTCTCAACATCGACGTTTTTGAGATTCCCGATTCTCGAGCAATTTGTCTGCTACTGATGTGCGGATTAGCTGCGAAAGTAGCTAAAACACCTACTTGGGCATCATCATTTGTTACAGGTCGTGGTTGACGTTTCACATGTGGTTGGACACTTCCTGCTTCCTTAAATAACGTAACTATCCGGCGAAGGTCCGGACACATGGATGATGTCGTCCAGGATACCGAGCAGTATACATAGCACACGCCCGTGGGCATTTTGGTCACAATAGCCATACATCAACACGATGTCGACCTTTACGCAATTGGTCAACGGTCCATATTAACACGAGTAATGTATCACGAAGCAAATACCGTCCGCACTGGCGGAATAATACGCGATACCACGTACTTATACGTTTCTGACTATTACAGCGCCATCTATCACAAAGCGAAAAAAGTGGTCCAACTAAAACATTCATATTTATTTACGTACTACACGAATATGTAATAAAAATGGAGGTTCCTATTAAAAAAAAAAACGCTGTTGATATCCGTTTGACCCATGGCGGCGCCATCTAGCGGGCCAACCATAGCGCCATCTGGATTCCCCCTTCAAGCTAGATGAGTTTCGTTCTTTGTAGTTTTTTCGCTTGATGTTTATTTCGTGAGATATTTGGCCCGGTCACTATCAGTGATGTGTAACCAATGGCACCCCATACCATCTCGCCGGATGATACGCCAGTATGGCGATGACGGATACACGCTTCCAATGTGCGTTCCCCGCGATGTCGCCAAACACGGATGCGACCATCATGATGCTGTAAACAGAACCTGGAAACATCCGAGAAAATGACGTTTTGTCATTCGTGCACCCATGTTCGTCGTAGAGTACACAATCGGAGGCGCTCCTGGCTGTGATGCAGCGTCTAGGGTAACCGCATTATGGTCTCCGAGCTGATTGTCGATGCTGCTGCAAACGTCGTCGAACTGTCCGTGCAGATGGTTGTTGTCTTGCAAACTTCCCCATCTGTTGAGTCAGGGATTGAGACGTGGCTGTACGATCCGTTACAGTCATGCGGATAAGATGCCTGTCATCTCGACTCCGCCGGACAGTGTGGCCGTGCGGTTCTAGGGACGGCAGTCTGGAACCGCGTGACCGTTACTGTCGCAGGTTCGAATGTGTGTGATGTCCTTAGGTTAGTTCGGTTTAAGTAGTTCTAAGTTCTAGGGGACTGATGACCACAGATGTTAAGTCCCATAGTGCTCAGAGCCATTTATTTATTTTTTTCCTCATGTCAGCACGTTGTAGGTGTCGCCACCGGCGCCAACCTTGTGTGAATGCTCTGAAAAGCTAATCATTTGCATATCACAGCATCTTCTTCCTGTCGGTTAAATTTCGCGTCTGTACCACGTCATCTTCGTGGTGTAGCAATTTTAATGGCCAGTAGTGCATAAGTGACATACCCTCCAGTATTACGGGTAACTCTAAAATATTTCTTTTTGCTGATTACACTAGCTTGGTAGTAAAGGATGTTGTGTGCAACATTGGGTCGGTTTCAAATAGTGCACTACATGACCGAAGTTCATGGCTTGTTCAAATTTCTGGGTGTTCAGATAGATAGTAAGCTGTCGTGGAATGCCCACTTTCTGGATCTTGTTCAAAGACTTAATACTGCCATTTTTACTATTCGAATGGTATCAGAAGTGAGTGATCGTTCGACACGAAAATTAGAGTACTTTGCTTATTTTCATTCGTTTATGTCGTATGGTAATATATTTTGGGGTAACTCTTCCCATTCTAAAAGGAAATTTTTGGCTCAGAAACGGGCGGTTCAGGCCGTAAGTAGTGTAAGTTCACGAACCTTTTGTCGACCACTCTTCATGAGTCTGGATATTTTGACATTGGCCTCTCAATATATATATACTCCTTACTGTCATTTCTTTTAACAATATTAGCTTATTCCCAAGAATAAGCAGCTTTCATTCGGTTAAAACTCGCCAGAAATCAAACGTGCATTCGGATCGGACTTCCATAACTCTTGTGCAAAAAGATGTGCAGTATACTGCTGCATCCATTTTCAATAAACTACCACTCGAATTCAAAAATCTTAGCAAGAATCCACGCGCTTTCAAATCGAAACTGAAGAGTTTCCTCATGGGTCACGCCTTCTATTCTGTCGAGGAGTTCCTTGAAAAATTACGCTGATTCTTATTGTATCGATGATTGCGTTTACTTAAACTTATGGACTGGCCTTTTTCGGGTTCACGAACATTTATTTTTATCTGTTATTACTTTTATGTTGTAATTTAATGTACTGACACGTTCCATGACCTTGGAGATATGCTCCTCAATTTGGTCCTACGGAACTTGACGTGTAAATAAATAAATAAATGAAAAGACATGTATCCACTGACAACAATTTTGTAGACTCTTCGTCAGTAAGTTGGGAATTTTAAACTCTCCGCCATGTAATGCAATTTCACTAAGTAAATTCGTCTTTAAGAGTCCCTCACAACCTGGAAAGAATAGTGATGTCCACAGCTTCAACACTAAAAGAACTGAAGACTTTGATCAGTTGTTACTACAGCTGTCACTGTCTTATAAAGGAACCTAATAGTGAGCCACAAAAATCATTATTTGCTCGCTCTCTGGCATGTGAGTCTGACAAATAGCAAAGCAAATTCTACAACCAAAATAAAATTATTCCTTATGGGCAGTTGGTTTAATTATACATTGCTTGCAAGTATAGCTTAAGAAGAGCTGAGTCGTTCCTCACCGTTTGTACAAAAAATTGTGCAAACCTTCTGTTGGCATATCTGTAGTTTATATTCGTATTCATTCTATAAGTTTCTCGTCCACGTGACATTCTGTGTTGTGTGTGAACTGGCAGCTGCTATAGGTAATGCTGTTCTTGTACATGTAGAGTTAGTCCGTTGTTTCACTGTAAAAGTGGACTGGAAATGAATGGAAGGAAAAATAAGGAATGCCGTGAAAAAATGGATAACAATTAATTTCACACTTGACATCCCAAGCCTACCGTACTAACCGGTTTGCGAAAAGCGCGCTAGTTAGTATTTTCGAGTCAGATATGCCTGATTACGGGTAGTGGAACAACACTGTAAATGGGGAAAAGGAGACTGTTGGACTACTGCTTGTGAATGAAACAGCTCGTCAAGGTAGCAGTGTGACAGTTCCAGACAGTTACCCCGTATGGTATTACTTGCTAGTAAGTGAAAGTACGAGTGGCTGTGATGGTTTTATTATTGGCACGGGATGTGCTATTCAGGCACATCTCGCGGGGTTTCTTATTTGCACTCACATCGAATCTTCATGCAATATTCTATATTACAGTAGGAAGCCTGTGCTCGCCCGTTAGTAGGTCACTTACCTTTGATGCCACGTTGATCGCTACGAATAGCGTGTACCACAATTGTCTCTGATGCATATGTAAATTTCTGATGAAAATAATTGTTTAAAACTTATAATAATGGGTCGTAAGTATTATAGCTTATGTGTGAAAGATGTTAGCTATCGGCTGGTCGTTGTGGCCGAGCGGTTCTAGGCGCGTCAGTCAGGAACCGTGCGACCGCTACGGTCGCAGGTTCGAATCCTGCCTCGGGCATGGATGTGTGTGATGTCCTTAGGTTAGTTAGGTTTAAGAAGTTCTAAGTTCTAGGGGACTGATGACCTCAGATGTTAAGTTCCACAGTGCTAAGAGCCATTTGAACCATTTTGTTAGCTTTTAATAAAACTACTGTAGTTCACATTTATGTCTAAATTGTAATAAGATGAATTTGTGAAAGATTATTGTATAACTTTTTTTTAAAAAAACTTATTTCTGAAAAGGTAAATGTGTTAAATGAAATTATGTCAATTTCAAAACAGGTTCATTCCGAGGGCATTAGAGTTTTATAAATGAAATGTAAAAGAGGTAGTGGTTCCAATCTCAAGTGGCATGGAAAGGCGGGATGATGTGTAGGCAGCACTGACGACAGAATCAACATTGTAGGCTTAGCGTGACAATAGGTAATGCATCAATCATTGCCTAATTAGTCTCAGATGGAGACTTCTGTTTTATAGTAGCACGGCATTTACAATTGGGCTATGTTATATATAAATCTACGCCAAAAGAAGAATAAATTAAGCCCAAAAACATCAAGAGCCATGGTTCCTAACGCATGGGTTGTGTAGTCGTCACATTGAAAAAGCATACTCGTCGCCTACGGCAAAAGGTTAAGAACTTTATTTAGAACTCTAATAAAAGCTTGAACCACTAAATTTTTATGCGTCTTTTTAGAAGTAACAATTTGTTACTACCATACACTGGTTCAAAGAAATTCATTTTCCTAAGATATATACCTAGACAGGATCCGAGTGAAGATAATCCTACAATTTTAAAGAACTGTAATTTTGAAAACTTATTCTAGTAAAATATTTTGAAAGCGTTTTTTATATAATCAGTAAATGTTGTTTGTGGAGAATTAAATTTAAACGCGCCCGGGTTCCCGGGTTCGATTCCCGGCGGGGTCAGGGATTTTCTCTGCCTCGTGATGACTGGGTGTTGTGTGATGTTCTTAGGTTAGTTAGGTTTAAGTAGTTCTAAGTTCTAGGGGACTGATGACCATAGATGTTGAGTCCCGTAGTGCTCAGAGCCATTTCGTTCAGGCAATTAAATTTAAAGTCTTCTGGTAGCAATTTTGCTGAAGTCCATGTGTTCTTTATGAAATGAAAGAAAAATATCTGCTGAATGAAAATAAAAACACGATGGAAAATTGTTTATTTTAAACAAATAATCCTGCTATTTTGATAAATAACTTCGTTTGTTACATATCCTGTTCATATAAAGTAAAGTAGTATACTGAAATTGGGTAGTGTAAGAGACACTATACGTCTGACTATACTGTGGTATAAAGGTTAAACTGCTCAACTCCAGTGCTATAACCAAAAGAGAACTTAATCAGTTACGTTTGTCTTATCTTTTGAATGGTATTTAGTGAACATTTCATAAGAGCTGAAAGTTTTTACCATTCTCACACAAAGTAGAGTTTAAGGGCCATGTTTTGGCTGATTGTTGAGATGGACCATAAATGAATGAATGATAAATTTCAAAGTGTGTGTTAATATTGTGTTAGTATCATAACATAGTAATTTTGATTAACTAAGTTAGAATAATAACTGGTTCTTCAAATCTCAGGTGCAGAGACTCCTCAAGGTCTATATTCCTTTGTCTACACTTGAATAATATTAGCTACACAATGAATAGAGAAAGTGTTAATGTATCTGGGTGCTGTACTATAATTCCTCTGGAGCTGCCAAAGTAAGAATGAAAGTTAACTGTTGAGCTAAGCGTAAGAAACTTGTTCTGCTTTCTAAAGTACAGTAATATATATACAAAATAGCAAATCACAATTACCCTTTAAAATAAGCCACAGAAGGTAATTTCTTGCTCGTTTAGGCTGGCGACCGTTCATAAATAGTCTTCACCAAATAAAAGTCCTGGAACGAAAAGGCTTCTGGTTTGATCCCTTATTAACTATAATACTATTCTATACAGTCATCTCTTCAGGATTTGAAATATTAATAGGCTCTGAGCACTATGGGACTTAACAGCTGTGGTCATCAGTCCCCTAGAACTTAGAACTACTTAAACCTAACTAACCTAAGGACATCACACACATCCATGCCCGAGGCAGGACTCGAACATGCGACCGTAGCAGTCGCGCGGTTCCGGACTGCGCGCCTAGAACCGCGAGACCACCGCGGCCGGCTTAGAAGAGAAGGTTACACATTGGTAGTGTGATATTTGTCTCTGTGTGACAGGAGGCTTTAATGCTACACGTCATTTTTTCGTGTGACAGTACTAATAATACTAACAACAGTTAAATGTTATAAGTTAACTAAGTCACAGCTGACAATGATTCAACTAATCGTTTAGGACGTCAAGATATTTTACACTTAATTCGACTGAATAATTAATGAAACTGTTCAGAATGCCCTGGTCACTTACTGCACACGAATTTGACAGGTCCACAAAAGGAATTGTACAGTACTGTTCCAAATTGTAAACATTTATCTGCCTTGTTCGCAGAAGCGCGACCGCTCCTGACGCATCTACAATCTTCCATTGCCAATTCCAGTATCACACTTTTGTGTTTCTTCAGCTTAACGCAAACCTCTCTTTCTTGTCCCCCAGCCAATGAGAAGCCAGGAAGAGTAGCACTGTCTTATCAGTTGAAGAAATGCATCTGTTTCCGTAGCCTCAAATCCACCAGTTGCAGACGTGGTAATGTTATGTTACCTTATAAAACAATATCATATGTCTCACCAAGCTGTAAAAATATTACCTCCGGTTAAATGGCAGCTTGACCTTACGATTTGTAACACATTCATTGGTTTTGGCTGGATAGCATGTCACCTGCAACAACGTGATTGTTCTGGAAGATGAATCAAACATATGAAACTGACAACCTCTAAGTGTTGTGTGACCGTTTTCTCCGTAGATACCGTTTTTTCTGTTATTTTTCTCATCCACGTGTTTCTCGTGTGAGAAGCAGCCACAAAACACGGTAAATATCGTTAATCAGCCGCACTCTGATTCAGCAGGCACTAGTTTAATAATACAGCGAGTGTATGTTTGTGTTATGTGTACGGCTGGTCCGATATTCAACTGTTAATCGTCTCGAATGATTAGTTTTTGCTACAGACTATACATGGTTTGAAGTATTGATAAGCCTACATCTAGTTTTTTTGTGTAATAATTGTGAGTATTTTGTAATGGATGTAATAGGCAAAATCTCTTACGACCGCTCCCAACAGACCGTGCCAAGTTACATTGCGCATACAGTAAACGTGGGATGTGAGCTGTTGCTTCTTTCTGAGATAGTCATATACCTTGTTTTGAAGTTTCTGCATGTCTGGCCTGTATAAATACACTGACGAGAGTGGCATGTTAATTGGTAGATCCCTAATTTGCTGTATTTCTGAGCGTCTGTGTCATGAGTTCCGAACTTTTTCCTGAATTTGTTGTCTGCACAGTGACATACCTGAAGTGCACGCTTTTAAATATTTTGTTGTTGTAAATGAATGTGGCACGTTTGGGATATTTTTTTGCATATGGAGGAGGGCCTCGGTACTGACTGACGATAGTATTTGCCACATATCTCGGCACAGAGACGTTATGTTACTTCATTTTAATTTAGGGAGTCATTTTGTCATTATTGGTTATTGTGAACACTACCGATAAAAGACACCATTGTAAGACTAGTTACTGATGCCCTTCGTCATCGTAACTAATTATCAGCACCTTCTGTTGTGTCGGTAGCTGGGCCGACACCGTGAAGTTGAGATGGCTGAAAATGAACGCTAGACTAACGCTGTAGCCGATAGGGCACGCAAGGCTAACGCAGACGGGCGTGCAGTCTGGAACATGAGAACTTATAAATGAATAAGAAGAAAAGTATGTAGATGCTTATTACTTATCTTTTTATTAGTCCTTGGAATACATCTCTCTTGAATACTCGTAAGCTATAGGCACTGATACAAATTGCGCCTTGCTAGTTCGTAGCCATTAACTTAGCTGATGGCTATTCTGTCTCTCGGCTAATGAGAGAGAAAGGCTTCGTACATCTGGTCGGGAGCTAGGTTCTCGTACAACTGGGGCGAGTGCTCTCTCGTATCACGAGACCTGCCTTGGTGGTGGCGCTAGGTCTGCGATTACACAGTGGCGACACGCGGGTCCGACATGTACTAATTGGACCGCGGCCGATTTAAGCTACCACGTAGCAAGTGTGGTGTCTGGCGGTGACACCACATTCCTCCCCCGCAAATCGGCGAACGGTCGTGTGATAAGGCTTCCGCCCGCCGTGGGGAGGACCACATGTTGACGTATGCGATGAGGTGGGGAGCCGAACAACAGGCGAGGCTGTGCCACCCGCACCCGGCCATTCGGTCCGAGGGGAGCTAGGAAACGCCTGAAAAACTAGTCCAGGGTGCACGTCAACATGCGGTGTATGCGCCCGTAAAGAGACAGGAGTGACCGAAGGATCAACCTCCATTGCGTCGGGGTAGCCGACGCGCGATGACGTCATGTGGTCCGGAGCGGGCGGGAGTTCCATGGCGGAGGACAGCTGGTCACGGGAAGCGATCGGCGGCGCGTGACCCTGGGAGGCGCTTGGCGGCTGCAACGAAGCGTCGAATGCGGGCGGCGCCGGCGGGAGAACAAGCGGCGGCGGCGGCGGCTGCTGCTGCTGCGGCGGCGGCGGCGCGTCGCCATGGGGCAAAATGGAAGGCATCGTCGGTAACACCTGGGGATGAGGCGAGCCAGTAGATGGGTCCCCAGGGCGCTGACCGGACGGCACCGTCGCTGAAAGCAGACGGGGAGCGGCAGAACCCGAGCGACGACAGAGGCGCAGCTGATTGAGATGCCGACGCACCTCACCAGAGGCCCCCAAAACCAAATACATCGCGCGGCCGAGGCAGCGAAGAATGCGCCCTGCGAGCCAACGCCGTGAACCGCGATAGTTGCGATAAAATACAACGTCGCCTGGAGCAAAAGCAGGAGTCTGTCGCTGCACAGGAACCTGATGCGGCGGATGCAGCAAAGACATCAAGGTGCGATGAGGACGACCGTGGAGCAACTCAGCCGGCGAGCGACCATCTCGGGGCTGAGAGCGATACGAAGACAAAAAGAGCAACAATGCGTCCTCCCGAGAATGCGACTCTTTCAATTTCAACATCTGCGACTTGAAAGTCCGGACCAATCGTTCAGCGGCACCGTTGGACTGAGGCGAAAACGGCGCGGATGTCAGATGTTGAATACCATTGGCCTGGCAGAATGACTGAAATTCTGCGGACATGAATTGTGGCCATTGTCGGAAACAATACTCTGCGGAAGACCTTCAATGCAAAAGATAGCAGACAACGCTTGGATGGTGGCGGAGGACGTCGTGGAAGACATCCGGACAACAAAAGGAAAATTACTGAAGGCATCGACCAGAACCAACCATCGAGCATTCCAGAATGGACCAGCAAAATCAATGTGCAAGCGTTGCCAAGGGGAAGTGGCTTTTGGCCACGCAAAGACTTTCCGCGGCGGTGCGGACTGTTGTTCGGCACACGCCGGGCACGAAGAACACATATTCGTAATCGCAGCATCGATTCCGAACCAAGTACAGTGCTGACGAGCAAGTTGTTTCGTGCGCACTATACCCCAATGTCCTTGGTGAAGAAGCCGTAAAACAGAGGACTGTAACGAACGTGGGACCACGACTCTGGACTGATCATTATCAGAACGCAACAACAAAACACCACGTCGAACAAGAAGTCTCTCCTTGTGAGCAAAAAATCGGCGAACCAACGGATCCTCGATCCGAGACTTTGACAAAGGCCATTGCGTAGCAACAAAACGTAAAACAGTAGCAAGGACAGGGTCAGCAGCTGTGGCTGTAGCGACACGACGAAAATCAATCGGAAACGATTCGACCACTTCATCGGTTTCCGAATCAATGAACATGCAAGCAAGTTCGGAAGAATCGAATGCTTTATCCTCAGCAACAGGCAAACGGGACAACGCATCGGCGTTTCCGTGCTTAGCAGTGGACCGATACAAGATATCGTAGCGGTACTGCGAGAGGAAAATAGACCAGCGAATGAAGTTCTGCGCTGTACGTGGAGGTACAGGCTTGGTCGGATGAAAAAGCGATGTCAAAGGTTTGTGGTCTGTGATGATGGTAAAGTGACGACCATACAAGAAATCATGGAACTTAGTAACACCAAACACGAGAGCCAAAGCTTCTTTCTCTATCTGTGAATAATTTCTTTGCGCAGACGAGAGCAATTTGGACGCAAAGGCAATAGGGCGATCATGCGAGCCAACTTTGTGCGCAAGCACAGCACCGATCCCGAAATCCGAGGCATCTACCATCAACAAAAGGGGTTTCCGGGGATCGAAAGGCGTGAGGCAAGTATTAGAAAACAACGCCGATTTCAACTGGCGAAAGGCGCGTTCGCATTCCGTCGTCCAGACGAACGGAACACCTGTACGGCGTACGCGATGAAGCGGAGCTGAAAGAGAAGAGGCATTGCGCACATTCACTCACACCTTGTGATTCTACATTGTGCAATGTTCTTGCGACCGCCTGACGCAATGCGTGGGGAACATTGCTCTCTCGGAAAAATTGCGGTTGCGCGTTTCCTTCCAGTTCCAAATGTGCTTCATAGTTTTTAGCGCAACCTAAGCCCGGTGCAAAAATGTCTGCAAATTCTTCACATACACTAGAAACACTGTCTGAAGGCACAGTTTGATTCACGGATAGGACCTGATTTACAATAGACATGTTAAACAACTTAAATAAATCTAGCCCAAACAAGTTCACTGCAGAAGAAGAACGAAGA
Source organism: Schistocerca serialis cubense (assembly GCF_023864345.2). NCBI lineage: Eukaryota > Metazoa > Arthropoda > Insecta > Orthoptera > Acrididae > Schistocerca > Schistocerca serialis. The sequence goes on from NC_064640.1 coordinate 891,962,131, forward strand.
ACGTAAAATGACACAAGTTTTGTTTGTCCCTTGTATGTTGCAAGAAGGCTGCACTGTCCTAACACAGGAATTGTCTGTCCTGAATATGTGGTTAGCTTAACATTTGCGGAACGCAACGGAGGTTTGCCCAGTTGTTTGTACGTGTCGTGATTGAGCAATGAAACTGCAGCTCCGGTATCGAGCTGGAATGGTATCACTTTGCCTTCTAAGTCTAAGTCCACAAAAAGTTTATTGTCCTGCTGACGACAAAAGCGACTGTTTTGTGCAATTTGAATAGACACTGGTACAGAATCACTTGCTAATTGACGTGATTTCCGGCGACGTCGACGCACAGTTTTTGTGGGACGATCACAGTCACTGTTAGAGAAAATGTCACTGGACGAAGTGGAATTAACGACATGAATGTCCATAGGCGAAGGTCCACGAGCCTGAGTGTCCTTGGTTCGATTCCGGCGCGAAGCAAAGGGCCTGGAATGATTGTGAGTGTCTGATCTGAGCCTGTTCTGGCAAACACTTTGAACATGTCCTTTCTTATTGCAGAAAAAGCAAATAGCTTGGCGTGACGGGCAATGTTCACGCGAATGTCTAGTAGCACACCGCGGGCACGATTTCACTACATTTGTGGGCTGGCGCGGCACACCTGGCTTAGCACGCGGCGGCCGCTGTGTCGACGTGCGCAAGGCCCGGTTACCGGGCCGCGCAGCGCGTCCAGCGGGCCGGTTAATGTTACACACGGCTGGCGAAGTTTCAAAAGATTCCTGAGCACAGTCAAGTGTGTCCTGTCTATCCAATATGTCTATCACTTGTTGAAGGGAGGGATTAACTAGTTTCAAAATTTGCTCCCGTATGCGAACATCAGAAACGTTCTGTGCAATTGCATCACGCACCATTGTATCTGAATAAGAAAGACCACAGTCACATTCAAAGGCACAGTCCCTAGTAAGTCCTTGCAATGTTGCTACCCACTCCCTATTAGTTTGACCGGCCGTACGTTTTGTACGAAAGAACGTATACCGTTTTGCAACCACATTAACTGTTTCTTTGAAATTAGGCATCTAATGCAGACAAAATTTCCTCGTAGGACAGAGTTGCTACGTCGCGTCGGGGAAACAATTTCACTATCACACGGTATGTGGACACACCGACACAAGAAAGCAAAAACGGCTGCCGCTCATTACCTTGAATTCTGTAGGCAGCTAGATGAAAGTTGAACTGGCGAGACCACTCGTGCCAGGTCTCATCGGCTGCCACGTATGGTCGAAAGGGAGGTGCAACAGCGTTTAGAGGCAGCGGTAGCGAAGAAGCGGCGGCGGCCGCATCGGTTTGAATGGTACGTTGACCCTGGACGAGCTGTCCAAGGGCATCCAGTAACGCCTGCGTCTGCTGATTCTGCAAGCGATAAAATTCGGACAGTACATCTGGAGAATGTGGCGAAGCCATGACACAAACGAATTAATACAAACTCTTTAAATCGTCGCCAATGTTGTGTCGGTAGCTGGGCCGACACCGTGAAGTTGAGATGGCTGAAAATGAACGCTAGACTAACGCTGTAGCCGATAGGGCACGCAAGGCTAACGCAGACGGGCGTGCAGTCTGGAACATGAGAACTTATAAATGAATAAGAAGAAAAGTATGTAGATGCTTATTACTTATCTTTTTATTAGTCCTTGGAATACATCTCTCTTGAATACTCGTAAGCTATAGGCACTGATACAAATTGCGCCTTGCTAGTTCGTAGCCATTAACTTAGCTGATGGCTATTCTGTCTCTCGGCTAATGAGAGAGAAAGGCTTCGTACATCTGGTCGGGAGCTAGGTTCTCGTACAACTGGGGCGAGTGCTCTCTCGTATCACGAGACCTGCCTTGGTGGTGGCGCTAGGTCTGCGATTACACAGTGGCGACACGCGGGTCCGACATGTACTCAGCGCCGGCTTTAGGGTGGGGCGACTCGGGCGGTCGCCCAGGGCGCCGGGGCCCAAGGGGCGCCACGTACTAAAAGCATGTAAAAAAAAATTACAATTTACAGTCACCCATTTCGCGAAACTAAAATATTATTCAGTCTCATTCAACATACGTCGCTAATCTCACGAATGCGCGACGAATTCGGGGTAGCAGAAGAGAAATCATGCTGAATGCAATCTTCGTATTGTCTGCAACCATCCATGTTTGACGCGGGCTAGCACGGGCTCTACCAAAGCGCCTCTCTTATTTGTTTCAAGAACTGCAACAAGGAAGAGCGCATGCAGCCGCACCATCTCTCGTTTACAACAGAAACTACCGGTCGCTCCAAATAAAAGAAAATACAGACTGTGAAATATACATTACATTATGATTTAATTAATACGAATGTATTTATATCGAATATTTGTGACTTAATGACTCATGTACATTAATTAATAGATCATGCAATGCGTGCACTGCATTCATAGAGAATTCTCCCCTAACTTTCTGAAATAATACAGCGCCACACAATGTTTGTTAGACTGCATATGTTGGCAGTGCTACGATTTGCACCCGCATGTCAGTAATTGTCAGTGAGAGTCGGAGGCAGCGGTCATGTTTTCGCGGCTGAATAATTGTGAGTGAAACGAGTGTCGTGACTGTGTCAACATTTTAATTTTCTGGTAGGTGCGAAAAACATTTTTATCTTTCAGTTCAGGTTTTTTTCTAGTTACGTCTACTGATAGGTGAATTTCTTTATTTGTTATAGATCGAATATTGTGGTCGAGAAATAGAGCAGTGTCCAAGCAATAATTTGTCAAATTATTAAATCATGCCAGAAGAGAAGGAAATGATTAAAAAAAAGCTTTCTGGTTCAGATAATCGGAAAAGAAAAGCTGAAAAAGAAAAAGTTCTTGTAGAAACTAAAAAGCACATGAATATTTATAAGTACCTTAAAGGAAATTCTAAGGCAAATACTTCAGATATTAAATCAAAAGTCCATGTATCAGCAAATATTTCTTCAGACTGTGAACAATTATACACAAAAAATATACAATCACCTATTGAAGGTGATCAAATTGACCAGCGCAGTACATCTTTGCATGAATCCTCTGATATTTCTCCAAGTCAAAATCAACACATGACGTCTGTGGTCGATGAAAGTATCAACGTTCTTGCAATAAAAGAATACAATGTTTCTGATGTAGGTACGTGGCCAAAAGTACTTAATGCTAGAGATATAGATCGCATTATAATATGTGGACCCTCACAAGTATGTCTAAATAACTTTCCAAAAGATGAAAATGGGCGTCATTTCTCTTCAACTCATTACACAAGAAAACTATCAAACGAAGAAACTATCAGACGACGGTGGCTAGTTTATTCTGTATCAAACGACAGTGTCTTTTGCTTTTGTTGTCGACTGTTTGATTTAAAGTCAACTACTAATTTGACTACCACTGTGGGTTTCAGAAATTGGAAACATTTAAGTGAAGCTCTGAAACTGCATGAAAGTAGTCCTAACCACAAAAAGGCATTTACTCAATGGACTGAAGCTGAAATCAGGTTTAAAGCTGGATTAACTATTGACAAGGAAGAACAAAAGCTAATTTCTAAAGAAAGTTTACGATGGAGCAATGTGCTTCAAAGATTGATGCACATTACTTTGTATTTGGCTGAAAATAATATGGCATTCAGAGGGTTATCAGATAAATTATTTACCCCAAATAATGGAAAATTCTTAGGTCTTGTACAGTTATTGGCAAAGTTTGATCCAATCATGGAAGAGCACGTCAGACTGGCATTGAATGGTGATTTGGCTGACCATTATTGCGGCAAAAATATACAAAATGAATTAATAGAACTCATGGCATCACACGTTATGTCTACAATCGTATCCCGCATAAAGGGTTCAAAGTATTATGCAATCATAGCTGACTGTACTCCAGATATAAGCCACAAAGAACAACTTTCGATAACTTTAAGATGCGCCGACATAACAGAGGATGGCGTAAGTGTAAAAGAAAATTTCATCTCATTTCTGCAAATAGATGATACAACCGGTGAAGGCCTCACAGAAAGCATTTTAAAAACATTTGAGTGATCTTGACCTTAACATTAATGACTCCAGAGGACAGGGCTACGATAACGGCGCGAACATGAAGGGGAAAAATAAAGGCGTCCAGAACAGCATTAAGAAGTTAAATCCACTAGCTTTTTTTGTGCCATGTGGATGCCATAGTTATAATTTGGTATTGTGTGATGCGGCAAAATCATCAGTAAAATCCGTGACACTGTTCGGAATGTTACAAAAAGTGTTTAATCTATTTGCTGGATCTGTAAATAGATGGAAAATTTTGACCGACCATTTGAAGATATACACCCTGAAAAATGTAAGTGACACACGCTGAGAAGCTCGAATTGATAGCGTCAAAGCGGTTCGTTATCAATTATGCGAAATGCATGACGCTTTGGTTTCCTTGGCCGATGCTACTGAACAAAGCGATGCTGCGGTGTCACACGAAGCGACAACGCTAGGAGGACAATTAAAAGACTTCAGCTTCATTGTTTCTCTCGTGACATGGTATGATGTTCTGTTTCAAATTAACGTTGTGAGTAAAGCAAGTCAGTCACCCACAATCAACTTTGTCGAGTTTATGGGAATCCTTGACAAATGTTGCTCTTATTTGGAAACATATAGACAAACAGGTTTCGAACAAGCTATTGTAACAGCAACCGAACTGGCTTCGGATCTTGATACGCAGCCATTATTTAAACCACAAATGCGATTAAGACGTATTAAACGCAGGCCGGGTGAAGAGGCTGTTGATGATCAAATAACTAACCCAAAAAAGAAGTTTAAAGTAGAGTTTTTCAATGCACTGTTGGACACCGTGCACATATCCATGAAAGAAAGATTTGAACAGATGCAAGAATTTTCTGCGACGTGGAGTTTCTTGTTTGACATTAAAAAAAATCAAAATAAAGAAGAACTAATACAATGCTGTTCTAAATTACAAGAAAAGTTAACTGTTAACATGAAGTCAGATATTTATGGAAATTTGCTGTGCGACGAAATTTTAGGCCTGCAACACTATCTCGAAGACAGCCAGGCAACGCCTATTGAAGCCTTAAACTTCATAAAAAAGCATAATCTTCAAGAGTTATATCCCAACAACTGGATAACGTTACATATTTTGCTAACAATACCAGTGACTGTCGCAAGCGGCGAACGCAGTTTTTCCAAACTGAAGTTGATGAAAACGTACTTGCGGTCTACAATGTCTCAAACAAGACTAACCAGTTTGGCCTCACTGTCCATTGAAAATGAAGTTGCAGAAAACCTGGACTTTGCTAATCTGATCAGAGACTTTGCCGACAAAAAAGCGAGAAAAGTAAAACTTTAGTCGTTTATAATTGTTTTTCATTAGGCGTAATATGTTGTGTGTTCAGATGACTGACAAAATATAGGTTTATGGCTTACAGTTATATTAAATTCAATAAAAATATGGTACCCAATTCAAAATTAGTGTTTTTTCGTTATACATATTACCTCCTATATATAAAAATAAATTGTTGTGTGTTAGTCTCACCAAAACAAAGAAATGGCTTGACCAATTTGAATAATTTTTGTTTTGTTTTGTTCGCTTTAGTACAGGGGTGCTACAGAAAAGAAAAGAAATATTTGGGATGTACGAGCCTGTTTCAACCACATTTTATGCATCTTTTCTTTGTTTGGAACGCGCAAAAACAATTTTCTGGAGTTGTTGTAGATGTACAGTGCAGTACTACGCAATATTTTTAGACAATTTCCCAAAACGTGAATGCCCAAACAATATATCACTGCTATACTGACTGTTACGGCAGCGACAGCAGCATGCTGGACTGACGTCACAGGCTACACAAGACTCACATGGAGCGTCTTAGCGGGCTTTCAGATTATTTGGATTTCATTTCCATTTAAAAAAATAAACTACTCAAATTTACGATGGAAAAAACCATGTTATGATCATAAGATGACGCCATTAACCACTTAAGACGATTTCTAGAAAACAGTCAAATACCGTGTTGCAAAGCACTGCCAGGTTCGCTATTTATACAATAAAGGGCGCCAACTGGACGACTCGCCCGGGGCACCTGGATGGCTAAGGCCGGCCCTGCATGTACTAATTGGACCGCGGCCGATTTAAGCTACCACCTAGCAAATGTGGTGTCTGGCGGTGACACCACACCTTCCCTCTTTATGGTTAAAGCTACTGGTTCTCTCGCCTTTGTGCACAGCCGACGATAGTATCCGTTCGTGGCTAAGACGACGCAGGTATTATCAAAGAGAGTCTTATGTTTTTCTCGTTGCAAAGCGTGTCCCAGTACAGTTAATGTGTTTATTACTGACAATTGCTTTTGTGCCCCACTGTTCACTTTCAGTATTTTCTTCGCAAAAGCCATGTACACCTGCGTACAGTTATACCGCAGTCTACACAGAGTGGTCACAAAGAGTCTGGAAAGCTTGTGAAAGTATTTCAGGGGAGATTGTACTGCAATTATTAAAAAAATTCGATACCTTGCGCCGTTTCCGAGTTATTTAGCACGGAAGTTACCGAATCAGGCATCTGTGCGCGTAAATTGAAGGAGACTGCCAGATACAATTAGTGTCAGTTGTTCTAATAGCGTAGATGATAGTGCACGAGACTGGTCAACCTTTGGCTCGGATTGGACCCTCACTACCCTCGCACGTCCAATTTTTGCATCGCTGCCCTGTTCGGTTTTAGGAAACCATACGAAGTAAACGTATCTGGCGGGCCGCCTGAATTTGCGAGCGCTACACATGGTTGGCCAACTTCAGTGCTAATTAACTCGTAAATGGTGCAATAAACAGAATTTTTTCTTAACAGTTTTTCGTCAGTACAACCTATCCTACAATAGCCTCAGAAGCTTTTCAGACTGTTTCTGTCACACTGTTCGTCGATGCTTCTGATGACTGGGGAGCGTCCTCGACCAGCGTTAACCATTCCTGTATGTTGCTTGGAAAAATAAAACGTAATTATATGTCACGAAGACAAAGACACAGATGAATATAACCAACGTTCATATATATGTCTGATGAAGGTCTTCCGTAAGTGCAAATGTATCTGTTGGAATGACTGGAGCCGGCCGGTGTGGCCAAGTGGTTCTAGGCGCTTCAGTCCGGAACCGCGCAACCGCTACAGTGGCAGGTTCGAATCCTGCATCGGGCATGGACGTGTGTGACGTCCTTAGGTTAGTTAGGTTACGTAGTTCTAAGTTCTAGGGGACTCATAACCTCAGATGTTAAGTCCCATAGTGCTCAGAGCCATTTTTTTGAATGACTAAACGATTAATCAACTCAGGTTCACAGAAAATAAGCGACATTGAAGATTGGGGCAGGTGGAGAAATCGGCTGTGGCAGAGAACGGGCTGTGGGACACCGACCACGTACTGAAATTTGCTGTCACCGAAGTTATGGTTCAAATGGCTCTGAGCACTATGGGACTTAACTGCTGAGGTCATCAGTCCCATATAACTTAGAACTACTTAAACCTAACTAACCTAAGGACATAACACACATCCATGATCGAGGCAGGATTAGAGCCTGCGACCGTAGCGCCTAGAGCCGGAAGTTCTGGCTGTAAGGAAGAACTATCACACTCGCGTATTCAGAGAAGCTATAGAAATACACGAACACGAGAACAGCTTCAACAGGAAAGAAGAAAGTCTCAAGAAGAACGGATCCTGGCTTCCCGTACTGCAGCCAACGACCGTCGCAGGTAGCAATAGAACAGCACCGGAAATGACCGCGGGGAAGTCCTTGGACGTTGGCGCGCCAGGTACACACAGTTAGCGGCCGCGAGCTCGGCTCCAGTCAACCACCAGCAATGGAGGGTGAAACTTCGACAATGCCAGCCACTCGTGCTGCCAAAATGTCAAGAAAATCATCAGACGAACGTCGGAAAAAGAACCCGAGACACAAGCCAACAGACTGTTTGTCATTCTACGTGCCATTATTTCACACAATGCTTTTTCAGAGCTACTGTGTTCGCGGTACTCTGCATGAGCCGAGACCTGATCCAGGTGCCAAACCATGGGAACAGTATTTCAAGTATGCGTTAGTAGATGGTGCATGGTCTTTGTGCCAAGCTGGTTTTACCTCTGGAGTTTAAAAATGTAATAGATACGAGAAGTGGTTTTTATTGACTACAGATCTACCATTTAAACACTTAATGCTTTATATCCCATTATTAACGGCACTTCGAACAAATGCTTTCTTCTTGATATTTTGTTGAAAAATGACATTTTTGAGACTGTGGTTGTGAACAGAATACAAGCTGATTCATGCAGTGAACAAAATACGAGGGCGGTTCAGAAAGTATCCTCCGATTGGTCACAGTGCGGGTTGTGGGGGGAGTAGCGACGCCATTTGTGCGTTCACGCATTCAAGAGGTCAGTCGGCATCAAGCCGTGGTCGAGTGAAAGTCGTACCTGCGCTAGTTTAGTTTTTGTGGCAGTTTGAAATGTGTGCTGCAATAGAAAACCCCGCCAAATGTGAAGTGCGTGCTGTCATAAGGTTTTTTACAGCCAAAGGATATTCTGCAGCAGCTATTCATCGTGAGCTTTGTGCCGTGTACGGACCAAGAGTTATGAGTGAAGGAGTTGTCCGTGAATGGGTACGTTTATTTAAAAGTGGACGAGAAAACGTTCATGATGAAGAGAGGAGTGGTAGACCATCATTGGTGACTGACGAACTCGTTCAGACAGTTGATGCAAAAGTTCGTGAAAATCGACGTTTCTGAATGTCGGAGTTGTCTACTGGTTTTCCACAGATTTCTAAGACACTCTTGAACGAGATAGTGACAGCAAGATTGGGTTACCGTAAGTTCTGTGCACGATGGGTGCCCAAAATTCTTACCGACCACCACAAAACTCAAAGAATGGCCTCTGCATTAGACTTTCTGTCACGTTATGAGGACGAAGGAGAACCATTGTTAAACAGAATCGTGACCGGTGACGAAACCTGGATTAAGTACGTGAACCCTGAGACAAAAGAACAATCAAAGATGTGGGCACATTCAAATTCGCCTACCAAACCAAGAAAAGCCTTGCAAGATTTTTCTGCCGGAAAACTGATGGCAACGGTGTTTTGGGATACCAAAGGGGTGTTGTTGGTTGAATTCATGGAACGTGGTACGACCATTAATCAAGACGTGTACTGTGAAACAATAAAAAAGTTACAACGGGCTATACAGAACAAACGCCGTCGTATGCTGACTTCCGGTATCGTTTTTTTGCACGATAACGCCCGTCCTCACTCTGCTCGCAGAACAACGGCCCTTCTTGAGTCCTTCAAGTGGGACGTTATCAACCATCCACCTTACAGCCCAGACCTGGCGCCAAGTGATTATCACCTCTTCATGCATTTGAAGAAATGGCTCGGGTCACAGCGGTTTGATGACGACGAAGAGCTCAAAGATGCGGTCACAGGCTGGCTCCAGGCACAAGCGGGTGATTTTTATGCAGAAGGAATTTCAAAGCTTGTGAAGGGATACGATAAGTGCCTCAATCGCTATGGAGACTATGTAGAAAAATAGTGCAAAGATGTAGTTGTAAGATGTATATATTAAAATATTTTTATTTAACTTGGTGTATTTTTTTAAATCAACCGGAGGTTACTTTCTGAACGGCCCTCGTAGTAACCAGCCACTGTTCATAATGCTTTTTATTCATACAAATAGCGTGGTACCGTTTTCTAGCCGGAGGTTCACCCTCCGATAGCTGCCCACGTTTATGTTACATTTGTTGTTGAAAAGAAAACCAACAACTATTGTAAACAATAATAAATGTAATATAAACATGAACAGACGCGTGAAGATAAACCTGTCAGTTCCAAACCAGTAACAGTGCCATTTCTGTAAATAAACTGCTTGCTGTTTTCTTCTTTGCAAGAATCAACTTGTTGGCTCCTACAACCGATCAGTTTCTTTGTATGGTATTTATAAAATTATTAATGAAATATTTATTTCTAATTTGCCTCTTTTTTGCGACTATGCGGAAAACAGCTGAAACGTCCCATTAGAAAAATTATGAATGACTGTGCTGGTAAACTTCTACATTATTTGATTTTCAAACAGCTGAGCAAAACTCAACGTACTCAAACAGTTTTCTCTTTACTTATTCTGATCATCACTAAACTGACACACAATATTTTTAGCCCAGCGGAATCTGACTTTCAGTAATCCCTACAAAAGAATGGCTGTGGCTAACAATAACCTGTACCTTTCATGAATCACTTACCTCACAAAAAATCTTCGTTACTCGAAATCTGCAATACAGCGAGCGCCAATACTGCCACCTAAACAAACGATTCTAACTACTGAAGGCACTAACTACTGATAGGCATAGTTAGCAAATGGAAGATTTTGATAGAGAACAAACAATGTATTTACCTTAATAATCTTCAAAAGTCATTATATATATATATATATATATATATATATATATATATATATATATATATATATATATATATATATATATATAAAAATATAAATATAAAAACCACGAGGTGTTTGCAGTGTCGTCTAAGGCAGTTTGTACCGCCACAAATTCACGAAGAATGTCCATATAGCGTGATGCAGTAATCGTTTCGAATCTGAAAAATGCGCCAATGATTCCTTTGGAAGAAATGGCGGCCCAGACCAGTACTTTTTGAGGATGCAGAGACGATGGGACTGCAACATGGGGCTTTTCGGTTCCCCATATGCGCCAGTTCTGTTTATTGACGAAGCCGTCCAGGTATAAATAAGCTTCGTCAGTAAACCAAATGCTGCCCACATGCATATCGCCGTCATCAATCCTGTGCACTATATCTTTAGCGAATGTCTTTCGTGCAGCAATGGTAGCGGCGCTGAGGGTTTGCCGCATTTGAATTTTGTATGGATAGAGGTGTAAACTCAGGCGCATGAGACGATACGTGGACGTTGGCATCATTTGGACCGCAGCTGCAACACGGCGAACGGAAACCCGAGGCCGCTGTTGGATCACCTGCTGCACTAGCTGCGCGTTGCCCTCTGTGGTTGCTGTACGCGGTCGCCCTACCTTTCCAGCACGTTCATCCGTCACGTTCCCAGTCCGTGGAAATTTTTCAAACAGATCCTTTATTGTATCGCTTTTCGGTCCTTTGATTACATTAAACCTCTGTTGAAAACTTCGTCTTGTTGCAACAACACTGTGTTCCAGGCGGTGGAATTCCAACACCAGAAAAATCCTCTGTTCTAAGGAATAAACCATGTTGTCTGCAGCACACTTGCACGTTGTGAACAGCACACACTTACAGCAGAAAGACGACGTACAGAATGGCGCACCCACAGACTTTGTTGTCTTCTATATCTTTCACATCACTTGCAGCGCCATATGTTGTTGAAAATTGTAACTACTATAATTTCGAAAGTTTGTGCTCCTGAAAATGTACTGTTGTCCCAAGCATATTGCAACAAACGATGTATTTCTATCGCTGCTCGTTTAGTTTTTATTGCCGTTTCAAATATACCGGTCATTTTTGAAACACCCTGTATATATATATAGGGTGAGTCACCTAACGTTATCGCTGGCTATATTTCGTAAACCACATCAAATACTGACGAACCGATCCCAAAGACCGAACGTGAGGAGAGGGGCTAGTGTAATTGGTTAATACAATCCATACAAACCATAAAAAAATGCACGGAAGTATGTTTTTTAACACAAACCTACGTTTTTTTAACTGGAACCCCGTTAGCTTTGTTAGCACATCTGAACATATAAACAAATACATAATCAGTGCCGTTTCTTCCATTGTAAAATGTTAATTACATCCGGAGATATTGTAACCTAAAGTTGACGCTCGAGTACCACTCCTCCGCTGTCCGATCGTGTGTATCGGAGAGCACCGAATTACGTAGGGATCCAAAGGGAACGGTGATGAACCTTAGGTACAGAAGAGACTGGAACAGCACATTACATCCACATGCTAACACCTTTTTATTGGTCTTTTTCACTGACGCACAAGTACATTACCATGAGGGGTGAGGTACACGTTCGACGGGCGTTTCATAGGACGTGGAGGACGCATAAATTTAAAAAACATACTTCCGTGCATTTTCTTATGGTTTTTTTTTACAAATTTCCTTTTTCTGGCGGACACACGTCCAGATCGTCCGCTTATAGTGACCTCTGAAAACTCTGGCATTTCTCTCTCCACATCCACCAATGCTGGCGGCTCTCCTCCAACTGCGCAACGCTATGCGCTGTTCCTATCGAACTGCCCAACACTACAATAGTGAATATTCCAACAATGCCAACCAGCCACAGACTGCACACAGCACAGTCAGTGATTTTCATACAGAGCGCTACGTGGCGTTACCAACATAAAAACCTAAACAGCCTGCTTACACAGTAAACTTCACTAGTCACAGGATACACACTCAAATTTTTGCAAAGGATTTGACACCTAGAGCGTTATTCATTTCCACTCCTCAAATATCAATGTGGTCAATGTATGACAAGCAGCACGATGGTCCTAGAATGGCGGCAGTCGGAAAGTTGGCCACACTTTCTCTATACAGTTTTTCTATGAACCCCTCGTTGGTCCTGGTCCGTCCCCAGGCCTGTACAGCCCTCAAGAGACTGTCAGGTTTATTGAGGACGGAACAGTTAAGCCCCCCCACCTCGGCAAGGTCTGGGGTCCATAGGGGGGGACCAGTAAGCCACCCAAAATCCAAGAGCCTACATCCCTACCTTATGCTCAAGGCATGTGTAGAGACGTATGCTCTTTGGACCGTTTGCAGTTTACTGGCGACCAAATGCCAAACTCTAACTAAATTGTACAAATACATGTTGAGGGCAACAGAAATTTGTTGGCTATCAAACAACTGAATCTACAAACAGAAACTTGATGAAGGATAAGTGTTTAATACCTTTGGGATGAAGTGTGTGTGTCTTTCTGTGCCTCCCATTCTAATAATAGAAGAACTGTGAAGCTTGGAAATATCTGCAATACAGTATTCACAGGATGGAATTTCTCGCTAAGGCCGATGAATCGCAGATAAGCGACACTATCAAGATGTGAAATGCAAAATGGAACGACAGCATCTAAAACGACGAAATCATTAGCAAGGCATTTGGTCTTTTACTTTTATGACCTCTTACACGTTCAGAAGGATGTAGGTTGCAGTAGGTACTGGGAGATGAAGAAGCTTGTACGGGGTAGTGTAGCATGGAGAGCTGCATCAAACCAGTCTCTGGACTGAAGACCACAACAACAACACACGTATTTAAAATTCTCTCTTCGTTGTACAATGTTGGCACTTATCGACAGTCGCATCAAGGGGCAATCGCTTATCTCGGAAGCTCTGGGGGGCTCTCTGGTACGATGGTCGGCGGCGAGAGAGGTGGTTGTCAACTGGAGTGGGGCAAGCCGGAAGCAGTGGCTGGTAGGTTGGGGGAACTGACCGGGGCCAATGGCGTACTTAGAGCCATGCTCAAATAGTGTTATTGCAGAAGTGTCAGTGCTTGATCGGAAAACGTGATAGCTGCTTTTGTGGTGACGTAAGCACGTACGAAACCGACTTCTGAATTAAGGAAGGTTAAAGAAACCAGTGTCCAAGTACTACGTATATGCGGGCACGGTCTGTGCCGATGAACGCCATAGGAGGTTGCTTCTGTAAAAGGAAAACACACTGTATACACGTCCTGTGCTGCTCAATTACTGGACAGGATAGTGACAGCGGTATTGGCATGCTGCAACAGAAGGGGAGCATCATTCTGCATTCATTACAGATTTCTGTGTTTCTGTAAAGGGTGTTCACCTACGAGGTTCCAACCTGGATCGAAAGACCAGGGGGTTCCACGATTATGATTTGTTCAGGCACAAATCAAGATGATTGTTCTATGGTTTTATAAAAATAATAATTTTGTATTTCGTATTTGTTGTTTTTAAAGATTCTTGTCTTAACATCCTGTTGTCTTTGATTATCAGAAACTGTATTACGGAAGTTTTGATAAGATTTTGCTGTAGTGGTTTTTAGTAGCTTTATGCTGTTAGCGATTCTTATATTAACCTGCAGTCGTTACGTTTTACTTCGTATGCTATTAATACTTGAGCTCACTATTGTGTAATTTGATAAATGAATTTGACCTTGTATTGTATACTCAATCAATCTTCCCCAAGAGAGACCACAACTCCCTGCTTCCATAACACTTTATTAGCAGAGTGCGGTTGATTGACTGAGGTATAATTATTGCAGTTACGGAAATATATTTATTTTTAGTATTATTGTTTGTTGAAAGCTGTTCGGTCGTTATGATTTCAGTATGTCTGCGGTGGGACTTGTTTACAACTGGTAAGTATTAAAGAAGGAATCTTCAAGCGGAAGGTACTGTTCGGGAACTGATGAAAGCAGTAAATCAAAATAGCCATGTGCCACCCAAATTTACGATTTCGGACATCAAGGAGGTAAGTCTTGCTGCCGGCACTATTTATGACGCATTTGAGAGAAACATTGAAGGTCTGCAAGGTTAAGGTGGTATTACTACCAATTAAATGCTGCGACTAAAGGCTCGTTTCAGTCACTGGTTAGACAGAATGAGTGATTTGGTCGGAGTAGAGATGACTCAGGCTTAGCAGTTGCAAGATTACAGCAATGCGATTCAGGAATAGTTCTAACGTAACAGCAATATTCAAGTGCCCTAGCTGCAGGGAGAAGGAAGTGGTGCGAAACGTCCTTGAAACCTTGTTTGATAAAGTACCCAGCACTTTACAGGAAACAGTCCTGGAGTGTGCTAAATTGTCATTGAGGTCAGTCGGGCGTGCTATTTCACATTTCAGTCTCAGGACAAGATGCAGGTTTGTCAAATTGATGATGTTGACGCGTTAAAAATTATGGCGGTTAAGGTGTAAGATATGTTGTGCGGCGAAGTAATGCGCACCATGAAAGTAAGTAATACTTGGGAACAATTTTGCGAGAATATTGTTAGGCTAATTCCACCTCGGGCCTTACAAGAATTAATTTTCCAGTGTTACGAACGTGAACAAGGCCTTGGTGAATGATTAGCAGAATATGTGGAACGGGTTAGAAAGAGTGTGGTAGCCTTTGCTCCCCTGTATACGGAGGAGCAGGTGGTAAAGCATATTTTAGGGGGATTAAACCCTGTAACTAAGCAATGTGCCATCTTTGTAGAATTCGGAAAGGATTGACATAATTAGAAGAAATCTTAAGACAGGTACAGGCCGTAGACTTTCTTCATACCCTGAGGGAGACACAGGGTAGACACGGAACAGCCAGTGTGAATCACAACAGACACTTGAAATGGTGCGGTATGGTAGCGCACGGAAGGTCTGACCAGAATAATCGACACTCGCTAGAATGGTGTTAAGGAGTGCGTAATTTGGGCTGCTGGCGCTGCGATAAGCAGCGATACATAAAGGTTGAGTGTGTTGAGACGCAATGGGAGCAGCTAGCATTATGACAATTTATTAACGGCCAGGGAAAGGCTATGAGTACGATCCGCGAAAAGACGGGTCAGTGGTTGCCGTTTTTAAGGGCCACCCTTAATGGTGAACTTACGTGTGGGTTGTTAGACAGTGTCATTTCGGTAGTTAATTATGATTGTTTTGTGAAATATAAGTATATATGTATATAAGTATAAATGGTGAAGGCTGTGACCAGAGTCCGGAGAATACTGAACGGCAAATAAAATAAATTTATGAGTGAATGCTTGTGTTAAGATTAAAAACAGTGTTGGAGAGTTGACTGGAGGGTGGACACGAACGTGACAGAAAATTTAGTTGCCAGTTGTATCCTCGGAGCCGACTGGATTGCTATGGAAGGATTAATTGTCGGTTGGTCTAGTGGCAAACTTTTATTTTAAATTTCGTCCCCAAAGAATGTGCTTATGCGCGGATGAACAGTACACCGTGTTTGCCTCACGCACGGCACAGAAGGGCAAAAAGCGTGGTCAAGGTAAGGTCGAACTATTGGAAGAACAATTGGCTCGCTTGGTTGAGGCATTAAGGAAGCAAATCAAAGGAGTTTGCGATGAGTTCTACTGCGATACGGATATCAACTGCATAACGGATGATGGTGGGTGGGGGGGGGGGGGGGGGGAGTGGAGGATGGGGGATACAATGGAAACGTAGTCCCAAGTTGAAGTACGGGTACGGCGGATAGTAAGATTCTTGTAATGAAGTTGTCTAAATTGCTCATATTCAACGTGAAATTCTGGCGGTATGTGTCGCGTCCAGACATAGTGAAGTGGTTACAACAATTTCACCCAGGTTTCAATGACGTGGGTTATGCCGATCGTCAAAAAATGCAATTGACATCGACCATAGACGACAATGTCCAGGTATCGAGGAACAACATCAGGGGGAAAAAGATTTCGAATAATAAAAACGCTCACACAGCTGTTCTCCGATGTCTTCGTGACTAAGAAGCGAATCTCTATCGTGGACGAATTGAATGATTGGTAAAACGTCCTGACCATTATTTACAGAGACTTGGTGACTATGTTGAGTGATAGTGCCTTCTCTGGGTCACTTTGAAGTGTAGCATCATTAAAAGATACTCGGTCTGTCATAATAATGTGTAATATACTTTTTGATGTCCCTCCACATAATTTTGAAAACACAAGTAGCTTTTAGTGCGAAACGAGGAGGGAGGCGAATGTCATCCTTGGCCCAATGGCTAATTACACTGGGATGCACAGAGTGAAGGGAAGGTAACAGAAGAGAGGAGACCCTCGACACCCGCACTAGCATGCTGACTATCTCAAAAGATCTGCTGTCGCCTTTGCTTCTGTTCGTAATTACATTGAGGAGTTCACAGGAGCCAGATCTGTGATTAGGCCCGTACATCTGGGTGAGATTACCCCTTAATACAGGCCCATCGGGTGATGGAATGAGATCGAAATTCATTTGAAAGAAGAGTGGTTTTAAGGGCAGATGGAGGAAGCTGCCAAGGCAAGTGCCAAGGGAAAAAATATCTACTAGAGTGTGGATGGCTAGTACGAGCACTAGCGGATTTCTTGCAGTCTACGACTTATCATGCGGGGGTGGGTTATGTTAATAATGGGTATCATGCAGCTCTACACCGAGTCATAGCCATCTGTTCTTCATAATGAGGTCTGTCCGAATCTGTGCGGCAGCACAGTGCGCTGTTGTGGGATCCTACCACTGCGCTGCGTCGGCGGTACTGGGGCAGCAGCAACTGCAGTCGTCGTCCGACATCTTCTCCTCGGCTGCCGTATTCGCAGCGGGCACCCCCTTCCCCCACGTACCACCAGGTAACTGGTGAGGAAGATCGGACAGCACTTATAGTCACCATCGTGAGAGCGTCTATGGTACCCTGTGCCACTGCTAGTTACTTCCTTTCCTGTTCCACTCGCAAAGAGAGTCGGCGAAAAACGACAGTCTGTTATGCCTCCGTATCAGCCCTCATTTCTTGTGTCTTATCTTCGTCGTCCTTACGCCCAATGTATTTTGGCGGCAGTAGAATCGTTCGGCAGACAGCTTCAAATGTCTATTCTCTAAATTTTCTCAATAGTATTTCTTGAAATGAAAGACGCTTTCTTACAAGGGATTCCCATTTGAGTTCCCGAAGCACCTTTGTAACACTTAGGTGTTGTTCAAACCCACCGGTAACAAATCCAGCAGCCCGCCTATGAATTGGTTCCATGTCTCCTTCAATCCGACCTTGTACAGATCCCAAACATTCTAGCAGTACTCAAGAATAGATGGCATCAGCGTCCTATATGCAGTCTCATTTATATGTGAACCACACTTTCCCAGAATTCTCCCAGTAAATCGAAGTCGACCATTCGCCTTCCCTACCACAGTTTCCACATTCACGTTTCATATCATATCGTCTTGCAGCGTACGCCCAGATATTTAAACGACTTGACTGTGTCAAGCAGGACACTAGTAATAGAGGTAGGGGTGTAAATGTGGAAGCGTGTGGGTAATGTGGAAACGTCTAGTATCTGGCCTGCAGAGTGCTGCTGTAGTGGGCAGCCAAAAATTGTTGCAACAGTTGCTATTTGTCACGGTAGAGGGTTAGAAAACAGTTGAGCAAGAGACGCCGTGACAGTGATGCAATTTACGTTCGCGCATTTTCTAAACCATTTTCGAGGTAAGTTGTGCTATAATATTTATCTATATACTTTGTAGTTATCTTTCTTTACGTCTGATAGCTTATAAAGCGAGGTGCATACAAGGTTTTAGCAGTCGTTTGTCAACCTTAAATGGATAGCTGCTTAATGTAATCTACCGAAATTTAAAGTGGCCATTGTGTAGGTAATGTGGAAGCATACATACGTTGGCATTGTGGAAACGTTTCCACAATGTCACCATCAAATACTTTACTTCTAATACGTTTAGCGTCTGTTCCTAGATGCCACGAAAGTTAACTGATCGGAAACCAAGAGCTATTGTGAAGAAGTGGGATGCACAAAACATGATTAAGGCTATAATAGCCTCAGGGGAAAGCAGGTGGGGCTAAGAAGAGCAGCAAAAGCTTTCAGTGTATCTCAGACGACATTTCAAAGGTTTGTGCATAGTGATATGTCACCTGAAGAACGTGTTTCTTTGAGACTTGGACGTAAGCTTGTACTACCTGATGCTATTGGGAAACAGTTGGTAGGGTATATCATTGAAATGGATAAAACACAAGGTCAACATCGTTGTCAAATACCTCATCAAATACGTGTGTGTCTCCACAAGATATCATGCCAGTCCCTCCTCTAAAGAGGACGGTTTCCAACAGAGGTCGTAAGCCAGGTTCATCAGCTGTTTTGACATCTTCGCCTTATAAAACACGCCTTGAAGACTCCTTACTGAAGGGTAAACAGAAGCTTCCTGAGGCACCTGCCGAAAGCAAGAAAAAACGTGAAGCTCCTCCTAGAAAACCGTCCAAAAAACGGCTTAAGTTATTTGAGGATTCAGG
The DNA here is from genome assembly GCF_023864345.2 of Schistocerca serialis cubense. NCBI lineage: Eukaryota > Metazoa > Arthropoda > Insecta > Orthoptera > Acrididae > Schistocerca > Schistocerca serialis. The sequence continues at coordinate 891,981,060 of NC_064640.1, forward strand.
TGAAGAGCCCAATGCACCAACTGTCTCTTCAGGCGAGTTACATTTGGATCTCGCAGTTGGGGAAGAAAAACCTACTGAAGAAGATGCAATTTGTATTTTTTGTGAAGGCGCATTTCCCAAAGACATTCGTGGAGAATTGTGGATTAAGTGTGTAGTGTGTGAGGAGTGGAGTCACTCTTTGTGTGCCGGAAATGAAGGAGGTATTTACATATGCGATTTTTGCAAGTGAACTTCGCTTATGAAGCATTTTTCTAATACAGCTACGTTTAAAAATATTTTTGTATAATTTAAGTTTAGTATAAAATAAAATAGTTTCTAACATTTTCAATAGTTTTCGTTTGAAGTGGTCAGTTTCCCACAATTTTAAGGCGTTCCCACATTTTCGCACTCCTTGAAAAATTAGTGAGTTGTTGTGCAAGCAGAAAATGTTTTTTTAATTTTTAACATATTTAGTTTTTGTGTTTCATAATTTTAATTCATTGCTAAAACATTATGAATTAGCTTTGGCTGATTTTGAAGCTGAAAGAGAAGTAAACATTTCTTTATACAGCAAAAACAAACTGGGTTTCCACATTTACACCCCTACCTCTACTGTATCCGAACATTGCAGCTTTGTTCTTCCTACTCATCTGCATTTACTTACATTGTTCCACATTTAGAGCTAGCTGCCATCCATCACACCAACTAGAAATTTTGTCTAAGTCGTCTTGTATCTTCCTATAGTCACTCAACTTTGGAACCTTACCGTAGATCACAGCATCATAAGCAAACAACCGCAGATTGCTGCTCACCCTGTCCACCAAATCATTTATGTATATACAGAACAGCAGCAATCTTATCACACTTACCTCGTCAGGGACAGCCCTAGTGGCTTTCGGCGGCATGAGGAGTGGGTGTCTGCTTGGCGGCGAGCTTCTACGACGCTTCTATGGCAATGGCGGGGGCAGGTACCACTCTGCCTGCTCAGAGGTCGCGAGGAAACTCTGGATGCAGTTTCTGCAAGGCGTTTTCCTTCTGTGGAGCCAGTGTGGCTAAGAACGAAGTCCTCTTTACGCCATGACGGCTTGGAGGGCCGTAGTCGTTTCTCAGACGACAATGCGCATTGTGGTACACATGTGGACGGTCTTCTGCTGTTGCTGCTGCATCTTCCCAGATCCGTGCTTCTGTACCTGCCCTCCCACTTGCGGCCGGTCCTCCCCACTATTGGTGGGACATTCCGGCCGCTAAGGGGAAAGGGGGGGGGTTGCTGCCTGCTGGTGTCGTCGTTTTCTCCTGCGTCTACACGTTGTTTTCCGTGTGTTGGCTGCAAGCGCGGCCGTGTCATCGCGAGCTTCTGACTCATATCGGCGCGTTGCGGCAGTCTGTGCCACAAGGTCCCCTCCCTGGCACCTGAAGCAATGGGGCTTAGGGTCCAGGTCCTGAGGGTGAGCTTCCGCCTTAACAGGGAAGCCTTGGTGGGCTTCTCACGCTGATTTGGCATCGGCTTTGTCTTCCTTGCTGGTGTCTCGACAGTGTGGGCGACCACAGCGCACTTTGAGGGTATGTGATCAGCCGTGCTCGATGTTTGCAGCTCGATAGTAGTATTAGGGTCAGCAGACTCGATACCTATTTCGTGCTTACACCAGCCGACCATATCATCTTACAGCACTGGCCGTGCTGTACCTCTGTAGTGGATGCACACAGGCAGAACAGGTGCACGATCTTCTTCTTCTTAAAAAGTAAACTCAGTTATCCGCTTTTTCTTTTGAAAGTAGTCTTCTATCAAATTTCAAGCACTTTAATTTGTTGGAGCTGGTCCTCTTTTATTTTCCAGTTTATGCAATGAATGCACAGCCACAAAATTTTTCATCGTGGGTTTAGGACAGTACAGGGCGACAGATCCACAGTGATTCGACTGCTGCCCTTTGTATCAATCTTCCTGATTATCCAAAAATAAATATTTCCTTTTAGAGCTTTTAAAAGTATTTAAAATATTGCATTTCACTCAAGAAATGTAAATGTACGAGGCTTGGAACTAAAATAGTGGCAACTATTTATTCACCAACGATACAAAAAAGTAATATCTTTGCACCTGTTACTGTCCTTCAAAGTAGTCACCAGTGTTGTGTAGAAACCGTTGCCAGCGATGTGGAAGGCGTAGTATACCGTTAGCAGATCCTGTTCTGTTGATGGTGCGAAAGTGGCGTAGGACCGTCGCTATTCACAGTATACATAAATGACCCTGTGGATAACATCGGAAGTTCAAAAATGGTTCAAATGGCTCTGAGTACTATGGGACTTAACTGCTGAGGTCATTAGTCCCCTAGAACTTGGAACTACTTAAACCTAACTAACCTAAGAACATCACACACATCCACGCCCAAGGCAGGATTCGAACCTGCGACCGTAGCGGTCGCGCGGTTCCAGACTGAAGCGCCTAGAACCACTCGGCCACACTGGCCGGCACATCGGAAGTTCACTGAGGCTTTTTGCGGATGATGCTGTAGTATATCGAGAGGTTGTAACAATGGAAAATTGTACTGAAATGCAGGAGGATCTGCAACGAATTAACGCATGGTGCATGGAATGGCAATTGAATCTCAATGTAGACAAGTATAATGTGCTGCGAATACATAGAAAGAAAGATCCTTTATCATTTAGCTACAATACAGCAGGACAGCAACTGGGAGCAGTTAATTCCATAAATTATCTGGGAGTACGCATTAGGAGTGATTTAAAATGGAATGATCATATAAAGTTGATCGTCGGTAAAGCAGATGCCAGACTGACATTCATTGGAAGAATCCTAAGGAAATGCAATCCGAAAACAAAGGAAGTAGCTTACAGTACACCTGTTCGCCCATTGCTTGAATATTGCTCAGCAGTGTGGCATCCATACCAGATAGAGTTGATAGAAGAGATAGAGAAGATCCAACGGAGAGCAGCGCGCTTCGGTACAGGATCATTTAGTAATCGCTAAAGCGTTACAGAGATGATAGATAAACTCCAGTGGAAGACTTTTCAGGAGAGACGCTCAGTAGCTCTGTACGGGCTTTTGTTGAAGTTTCGAGAACATACCTTCACCGAGGAGACAAGCAGTATATTGATCCCTCCGATAGAGGTACTCAAAGTACCCTGTATGGATGTAAATGTAGATGTGGAATGGAGCGGTCAAAAGTTATGGTGATTCTCGTGTACCACTGTGATGGTGTTACCCCAACGCATTACGTTCCTCCACTGCAGACCGTCAATTCACGGTATTACTGTTCGTTTTTGGAGCATCACCTGCGACCAGCTATGCGAAGAAGCGGTAACATTTTCTGCGCAACCCACTCATCATTTTGCACGACAATGCGCGGGCGCATACAGCGTAAGATGTGGCTGCTCTGTTCGGTCGATCGGACTGGGAAGTACTGTACCATCCACCATACTCCCCGGACTTAAGTCCTTGTGGCTTTGATTTGATTCTGAAGATGAAGGAACCAATTCGTGGCATTCGCTTCAGAGCTGTTCCAGAGATTCGACAGGCAGTAGACCGCTCCATTCGCACCATCAACAGAACAGGCTCTGCTAACGGTATACTACGCCTTCCACATCGCTGGCAACAGGTTCTACACACCGCTGGTGACTACTCTGAAAGACAGTAACAGGTGCAAACATGCAGCTCTTTTGTATCGGTTGTGAATAAATAGTTGCCACTACTTAAGTTCCAGCCCTCATATATTATCACTAGACAGATTTCAACACAAAATTCTTTGGCTCTGCAACACACACAGATCGGCTGAGATTACCACACACAACCCTTGGAACTTCCAACACACACAGATCAGTCGCAACAGACTGTAACGTAGCATGCAAATCTTGCAAACATTCCGTCCTTTCTGTCACTGTCTCTGGAGATTTGCCGGTCAGGTAACAAGTCCAGCCAGCATTTTATGATGAATCAAAATTTTCTTGCATTCCGATTTGGAATTTACGCAAAAATCTCATTCTGTTGCATTCTTAAACGGGCTTCCTGTGGAGGTATTCTTTGATATTTGTAGGCTAACGGAGGGAAAGCTTAATAACTTCGTGCTGTGTTTTCCATGTTCTTCTTGTCGATTTCTTTTCTTCATGCCTTCATTCTTCTACCTGCTTAGTAGTCTGTCTTTCTCCAGTCGTTCTTACGAAGCATTCTGTTATTCCATTGGTTGGGATATAATAATATCATGAGGTCAGTATAATACTTGCCACAGTCACATTTAATCTTACGATTCGTAGTAAGTCCTTGTAAGTCTGTCGCACACTGTCCTGGCTGCTTCTTTAGTGTGGAATATTTAAACCCAGCAGCCACCATAAGGAATTCCTCTTCATAGTATGTATTCCAAGCGTGGATCAATTCTTCATAGATCACAAGTTCTGGCCGCGAAGGGGGGAACAATGTGCAGCACATCCTATTAACTGACACACAGGCCGTTGTAAAAAATATAAATAAATAAATAAATAAAATAAAATAAAATAAAAAAATTAAAAAATAAAAATAAAGGTAATAAATAAAAAAATGACTGTTTAACTGTACTTGACATGGCTGCAGATAGATGAGCTTCAAACTGGATCAGTTACTCAAGCCACTCTTCTTTGTCCTCTTGAAATGGGCGAAACGGAAGCACTAATGACGACTGCGTAAGCTGTGACGCTAACGTAATTGGTGGTGTCAGATGATGATTCCCATTCGCTGTCGTCTGCATTTGAATGAAGCCCTTCATCATCTCACTAAGTTGCATCATTTGTGGCGTCTATAACTGAAGAAGCTGTGTTAGGTCGAGCTTTGGTGCCAAAGGCGCTTGCAATTGTGGCGGCGTTAACTGCTAGGCAGGCTAGCTTGCGGCGATGCGGTAGCCATGGCAAAGCAAAAATAGATAAAGCTAAATCAATATGTGGCAACAAAACAAGAAAAATGAGAGAAAATGGCATGCACGGGTCTGAAGCAGATATATCGAAGAGCACAAATGGTAAAAGCGCAAGCAAAAATATCCATAAAGCGATAAAAAAAGTAGTTGCCAAGGGAAGCACAGTGATGTGTGCGTCTATGTACAATGAATACTTGCCAGTAGAGCTAGCTATCAACAGCTGGATCTAATCTTCGGTACCACCTAGCAGCACGGAACTAATCTCGAACTTAATGACTAGCGCCCACGTGGCCATCGCTTATAACACCGTCCTGGCAGTCTTCGTTAGTCGGCGGCCTGTATGTTCTTCATTGGTCAAGTCATCCTATTGGTGACAGTGCTCAAAGCACCACTCACAGCGCCCGCAGGAATTTTCATCGAGACACCAGCTCTGTCACTATCAATAAGCAACGATACTACACTCCTCCCCTCTAACCCCCTCTCCATTGTCGTGTAGTGACGACAACTGCAGCAACAGCGGGGCGGGAGGCTTGGACACTGGAAGCGATGAGAAGGCAGGAGCCGAAGCTGTGGCTGGTGCCGAGCACCTGTCCACGCCCTGGCATTCGCTTTGACGCCGTCCGGAACGGCAGCCGAGAAACGAGACGGAATGTGCGTCTCTGGATCCAGCGTTAGTGGAAGGTCTCCTGGTGGTCGAACCGATACGGCTTCTTGAATTGGTGCGTCGGCTTCCTGGCCGGCCGTGGAGTGGAGGGGACCAACGCCTGTGGACGTCTGCCGTCCGCTAGTCGTCGGATGAGCTGTAGGGTCCAGGACTATAGGTTCATCGCCAGGTGCTGTCGATGCAATCTAGGTAGCCAGAGGGGATGCAGGCTGCATCATCCCGTCAGGCAATGAATCTGTGAACAAAGAGTCATGGCTGAACAACGCAATTTACAGGTGTGAATTCGATTCTGGTGCTGTCGCAGCAATCCGCCTGGACCCTCTGTCAAAAACATGCACGCAACTTTGCAACGAAGCCGCGTCCCAGCACTTCCGATCGCTATATGATCTGAAAAAAATTGACTCATTAGTTTGACTCATAGCATGAGGGAGTGGAGCAGGCACCGGCCACCGTGGTAGGCGCAGCAACCGAGCAACTGGAGCAAACTGCGGTGGCTCCATCCATGAAGGAATTCCACCAGCGATGCGCCGTTCCTGGGTGGGGGGGGGGGGGGGGAGGTGGGGGTTGGTTAGTTGTTTCGGGGAAGGAGACCAGACGGCGCGGTCATCGGTCGCATCGGATTAGGGAAGGACGGGGAAGGAAGTCGGCCGTGCCCTTTGAAAGGAACCATCCCGGCATTTGCCTGGAGCGATTTAGGGAAATCAAGGAAAACCTAAATCAGAATGGCCAGACGCGTGATTGAACCGTCGTCCTCCCGAATGCGAGTCCAGTGTCTAACCACTGCGCCACTTCGCTCGGTGGAGGTGGGGGGATGGCAGGATTACAAGAAGAGCAGTAAAGCTTCGTCCCGCGTCTGGTGGTGCGCAGCTAATCCATCAGGTGCTTGTAAGTACTTCAAAATGGTTCAAATGGCTCTGAGCACTATGGGACTCAACATCTTAGGTCATAAGTCCCCTAGAACTTAGAACTACTTAAACCTAACTAACCTAAGGACATCACACAACACCCATGCCCGAGGCAGGATTCGAACCAGCGACCGTAGCAGTCCCGCGGTTCCGGACTGCAGCGCCAGAACCGCACGGCCATCGCGGCCGGCGCTTGTAAGTGCGTCCGGAGGTATATACACTGCTGGCCATTAAAATTTCTACACCAAGAAGTAATGCAGATGATAAACGGGTATTCATTGGACAAATATATTATACTAGAACTGACATGTGATTACTTTTTCACGAAATTTGGGTGCATAGATCTGAGAAATCAGTGCCCAGAACAACCACCTCTGGCCGTAATAACGGCCTTGATACGCCAGGGCATTGAGTCAAACAGAGCTTGGATGGCGTGTACAGGTACAGCTGCCCATGCAGCTTCAACACGATACCACAGTTCATCAAGAGTAGTGACTGGCGTCTTGTGACGAGCCAGTTGCTCGGCCACCATTGACCACACGTTTTCAATTGGTGAGAGATCTGGAGAATGTGCTGGCCAGGGCAGCAGTCGAACATTTTCCGTATCCAGAAAGGCCCGTGCAGGACCTGCAACATGCGGTCGTGCATTATCCTGCTGAAATGTAGGGTTTTGCCGGAATCGAATGAAGGGTAGAGCCACGGGTCGTAACACATCTGAAATGTAACGTCCACTATTCAAAGTACCGCCAATGCCAACAACAGGTGACCGAGACGTGTAACCAATGCACCCCATACAACCACGCCGAGTGATACGCCAGTATGACGATTACGAATACACTCTTCCAATGTGCATTCACCGCCATGTCGCCAAACACGGGTGCGACCATCATGATACTGTAAACAGAACCAGGATTCATCCGAAAAAATGACGTTTTGCCATTCGTGCGCCGAGGTTCGTCGTTGAGTACACCATTGCTGGCGCTCCTGTCTGTGATGCAGCGTCAAAAAAAAGTGGCTCTGAGCACTATGGGACTTAACTACTGTGGTCATCAGTCCCCTAGAACTTAGAGGCAGGATTCGAACTTGCGACCGTAGCAGTCGCGCGGTTCCGGACTGCGCGATGCAGCGTCAAGAGTAACCGTAGCCGTGGTCTCCGAGGTTACAGTCAATGCTGTTGCAAACGTCGTCGAACTTTTCGTGCGAATGGTTGTCGTCTTGCAAACGTCCCCATCTGTTGACTCAGGGATCGAGACGTGGCTGCGCGATCCGTTACAGCCATGCGGATAATATGCCTGTCATCTCGACTGCTAGTGATACGAGGCCATTGGGATCCAGCACGGCATTCCGTATTACTCTCCTGTATCCACCGAATCCATATTCTGCTAACAGTCAATTGATCCCGACCAACGCGAGCAGCAATGTCGCGATACGATAAACCGCAATTGCGATAGGCTACAATCCCAACTTCATCGGAAACGTGATGGTACGCATTTCTTCTCCTTACACGACGCATCACGACAACGTTTGACCAGGCAACGCCGGTCATCTGCTGTTTGTGTATGAGAAATCAACTGGAAACTTCCCTCATGTCAGCAAGTTGTAGGTGTCGCCACCGGCGCCAACCTGGTGTGAATGCTCTGAAAAGCTAATCTTTTGCATATCACAGCATCTTCTTCCTGTCGGTTAAATTTCGCGTCTGTAACACGTCATCTTCGTGGTGTAGCAATTTTAATGACCAGTAGTGTACGTCGAGGCATCACCTCTGGCACTATCGGTAAGTTACGAGACTACGGATAATGTGGCACACGGTATCTTTCATGTATCGACGCTAGTGCTTCCTTCTTATGTTGAGTGATACTGCTCACCAACTGTTTCTAAAGAAGTTGTATACCTACCACAGCAAGAATCTCGAACTTTGTTCCTCTCTAGTAGAGGAAGCAACTTCTAAAAAAGCTCTTTTCTTTATGGTATTACGATGTACCTTCGGCAGTAGTACTTGTTTTTGAAGACCTAAGTCATGGTAGAGACCGCCTACGACCCCCTACGATGATTTTTGTGGTCTCAACATAGAGGAGAAATCTTTATTTCTTAAATACGTAAGGCCATTTGGCGAAAATTATTCGTGGATGTTTTGTGAAAGTTGTAGGAACTTTAACGAGAAATAGCAACAAGAAATGGATTTGCTCTAGTATAGCCTGTGAAACGTCGATATTAATGACAACTGTTTCCCAAAATTTCGGATCGATATCGAGGTGAATGGAAGCAGCAATTCTGGACGTGTGGGGTGTCGCATTGTCCTGCTGGAATTGCCCAAGTCTGTCGGACTGCACAGTGGACATGAGTGGATGCAGGTGAACAGACAGGATGCTTATGTACGTGTCACTTGTCAGAGTCGTATCTAGACGAATCAGGGGTCCCATATCACTCCAGCTGCACACGCCCCACACCGTGATACAGCCTCCACCAGCTTTAACAGTCCCCTATTGACATGCAGGGTGTTTCCGGTCATCAACAGTTCAATGTCGTGGTTGGCGGGCCCAGGCGAGGAATAAAGCTTTGTGTCGTGCAGTCATCAAGGGTACACGAGTGGGCCTTCGGCTCCGAAAGGCCATAACGATGATGCTTCGCTGAATGGTTCGTACGCTGACAATTGTTGATGGCCCGGGATTCAAATCTGCAGCAGTTTGCACTTCTGTCACGCTGAACGATTCTCTTCAGTCGTCGTTGGTCCTTTTCTTGCAGGATCTTTTTCCGGCCGCAGCGATGTTGGAGATTTGATGATTTTTTAAATATATATAAATTATAGAGCGCAGCAATCAGTCGTCCTCTTTTTTTTTAGATTTTATTACGCAAATCCAGATTTCGGCTAGTAGGTAGCCTTTCTCAATACACTATTTTCTATTCTCAATGCATGTAAGTCACTGTCGTTCGGGCGTCAATTACATTTAGTCATAGAACTGTGACTGACGCCCGAACAACGGGGACTTACGTGCATTGAGAATAGAAAATAGTGCATTGAGACTGGCTAGCTACTAGCCGAAATCTGGATTTGCGCAATAAAATCTAAAATAAGGACGACTGATTCCTGTACTCTATAATTTATAAGTCACATAACAGTCGCTGAGTGCACCCACTTTCCGAAAGGAGGTTAACATGATTTGATGTTTTACCGGATTCGTGATATTACGGTACACTCGTGAAATGGTCGTTTGGGAAAATCCCCACTTCATCGCTACCTCGTAGATGCTGTACCCCATCGTTCTCTCGCCGACTATAACACCACGTTCAAACTCACTTAAATCTTGCCATTGCAGCAGCAGTATCCGATCTAACTGCGGGAGACACTTGCTGTCTTATATAGGCGTTGCCGACCACAGCGCCATATTCTGCGTGTTTACATCTCTCTATATTTGAATTCGCATTGCTATAACATTTCCTTTGAGGGTTCAGTGTATTATCCGCTTTTTGAAAATGATGACGAAAGTTGGTAAGCGCAGGATCCAAGGCAGTTTTGCTTTGTTAAAAAGTATGTCATTTTTGACGTATTCTAAACTTGAAAAATGAATACTGCGATCCTTTTCTTTAACGGTTTGATGATCTGTAGTTAATTCGATTTTTTCCTTAGTGAAATTGTGCTTCTTTATCATCAGTTACATATCTTTTTGTGATAGAAGCTTTGAGCATGAGCCACGCGAAAAGTTAATTGAAACGCCGCACGGGATTAGCCGAGCGGTCTGCAGCGCAGCAGTCATGGACTGTGCGGCTGGTCCCGGCGGAGGTTCGAGTATTCCCTCGGGTATAGGTGTGTGTGTTTGTCCTTAGGATAATTTAGGTTACGTAGTGTGTAAGCTTAGGGACTGGTGACCTTAGCAGTGAAGTCCCGTAAGATTTCACACACATTTGAACATTTTTTTGTTAATTGAATAATAATGCGTGTTAATAGTCATCTCCATTTTCACTGTGTCAGTAAATGAAATTTCTGTCATTACTGCTTGTTTGCAGTTTTTGGGACGTATGGTATACTGTACCCTTTTATACCTGTCTAGTTGAAGCCATATACATTATTGCGTTTTAACTTGAAGTTTCTTTCTTCATTGGCAAATCTTTCACTGATGTTACTTTTCATGGCAACTTTTTCACTGGTGTCTCACATTATGCTTTAATCAGTCATTTGGTACTTTCGGTTGCTACTGCTGAAAGAAACTGTTTCATGTTATCTACGTGTACAGTTTATCAAAGTTTGTTGGAATATGTGCTACGACAGTAAATTAACTTAACTGAAAGGCCTGTTCTGTACTATCCTGAGTTTCTCTTCATTTCTCAAATTCGTTACTTTCGAAGGAAGAATGTTTCTTTCATATCCCTTCAGATTTTTTCGTAACTCAGTTCTTGGTATTGCTTTTTGTTCTTTCTGTTGTGTCTGCTCGTCAAATACGGGGTGCCTAGGAAAACTACTTTCTCGGATCGACAGACAACAATTCAACCAAATCGCGTTAGTAAATTTTATTACAAAAGGAAATGATTACAATATTTAGCTTTGTGAGATACAGACGTGTCGCGATCAAAGGACGGCAGACAAACAAGTATGTACAATTCTTAATACAAGAGAAGTAATACAATTCCTAAGTCGCTTCTATACAAGTGCCCATTCTTCATGCCGCTGTGGAAGTCTCAGAACTCCTAGTCTTCAACTGGGCCGCGGCCAGAAGGCGTGGCGCATATGTCCTCTTCGTGTCGAGGGCGCTGCCGTCGGGTTGTCGTCCTAGAGAGGGGTCGGTTTGGCTGATGTTTTCTTCACAGCCCTCTGTGCTCTAACGTTCCCGACTGGTGTGCCGGCGCTTCACATTACGCCTCAACACTTTCTGTCTCTGTCATACTATCATTTATACTTTTCCTGTCAATTTACCTCACGCTCGAATTTTCTTTATCGTGTTTTACTGCAGACTTCGCATCTAGTACTGAATTTCATTAGCATTTAATATTTATTTTCCATACTCGACCATGTTGCACCATCATTCAATAACATGAGTGACTATTTTAGCATTTTGAATGTCTGGTTTCGTCCGATGGCCCATGTTCACGTCCGATTTCAGTCCCCTCTGTAATATCAATTCCTATTCGCTGAAAGATATATCTTTGCAACATAATTAAAATATATTTTATCATGAAGCCGAATATCAAAATTTTTGAACTTCTTTCTAATATGTATTTGTTTTTATTAACTACACTACTGGCCGTTAAAATTGCTACACCACAAAGATGATGTGCTACAGACGCGAAATTTAACGGAAAGGAAGAAGATACTGTGATATGCAAATGATTAGCTTTTCAGAGCATTCATACAAGGTTGGCGGCGGTGGCGATACCTACATCGTGCTGACATGAGGGAAGTTTCCAACCGATTTCTCATATATAAACAGCAGTTGACGGGCGTTGTTTGGTGAAACGATGTTGTGATGCCTCGTGTAAGGAGGAGAAATGCGTACCATCACGTTTCCGACTTTGATAAATGTCGGGTTGTAGCCTATCGCGATTGCAGTTTATCGTATCGCGACATTGCTGCTCGCGTTGGTCCAGATCCAATGACTGTTTGCAGAATATGGAATCGGTGGGTTTAGGAGGGTAATACGGAACGCCGTGCTGGATCCCAACGGCCTCGTATCAGTATCAGTCGAGATGACAGGCATCTTATCCTCATGGCTGTAACGGATCGTGCAGCTACGTCTCGATCCCTGAGTCAACAGATGGGGTCGTTTGCACGAACAGTTCGACAACGTTTGCAACAGCATGGACTATCAGCTCGGAGACTATGGCTGTGGTTACCCTTGAAGCTGCATCACAAACAGGAGCGCCTGCGATGGTGTACTCAATGACGAACCTGGGTGCACGAATAGCAAAGCGTCATTTTTTCGGATTAATCCCGGTTCAGTTTACAGCATCATGATGGTCGCATTCGTGTTTGGCGACATAACGGTGAACGCACATTGGAAGCGTGTATTCGTCATCGCCATACTGGCGTGATGATATGGGGTGCCATTGGTTACACGTCTCGGTCACCTCTTGTTCACATTGACGGCACTTGAACAGTGGACGTTACATTCAGATGTGTTACGATCTGTGGCTCTACCCATCATTAGATCCCTACGAAAGCCTACATTTCAGCAGGATAATGCACGAATGCATGTTGCAGGTCCTGTAAGGGCCTTTCTGGATACGGAAAATGTTCGACTGCCGCCCTGGCCAGCACATTCTCCAGATCTCTCACCAATCGAAAACTTCTGGTCAGTGGCGGCCGAACAACTGGCTCGTCACAATTCGCCAGTCACTACCCTTGATGAACTGTGATATCGTGTTGAAGCTGCATGGGCAGCTGTACCTGTACACGCCATCCAAGCTCTGTGTGAATCAATGCCCAGGCGTATCAAGGCCGTTGTTACGGCAAGAGGTGGTTGTTCTGGGTACTGATTTCTCAGATCTATGCGCCCAAATTGCGTGAAAATGTAATCACATGTCCGATCTAGTATAATATATTTGTCCAATGAATACCCACTTATCATCTGCATTTCTTCTTGGTGTGGCAATATTAATGGCCAGTAGTGTACTTTCAAAGAATGTGGTTCCTATGAAACAGTCCGCAGAGATATGGCAATTGAATGGAAAGAGTCCGTTGTTTCTTTGGATCGCGCGGTAGATCCTATCGAAATACGCGTCTTTCGCTCAAGCACTGTAACTTTTTATAGTTATGCCTCTGTCAGATATGAAGTACCTATTGTTGTAATTCTCACGTTAAGCTCTTCTTCACTGCTATGTGAGTAAATTCTTTTCCACATTTGATTTTCCAGTCGTTAGCGTAATTCTTCGGGGATGGTGCCTAGGGCTTCCATTTTCATAACCACTAATGTTTCAATGGCTTGTAGCTGGTTTCAATCTTCCTTACGTCGTGTATGTAAAAGCTATCTGTCGTGTGAAAGCATGAGACCCGTTCAAGAGGAAATGAGGGAACTGTATTGTAATCCTGGCAGATGTTCCTGTGCATCATCAAAGATGATAAAATGGAGAATCTTTGAAGGATTCAGTACGATTAAGTTACATTGCGTTCATCTGGTAATTTTGTTGTTAAATAGAAGCCTTTATCAACGAACTGTGGGCAACGGCCTTGCCGCAGTGGATACACCGGTTCCCGTGAGATCACAGAAGTTAAGCGCTGTCGGCCGTGGTCGGCACTTGGATGGGTGACCATCCAGGCCGCCATGCGCTGTTGCCATTTTTCAGGGTGCACTCGGCCTCGTGATGCCAATTGAGGAGCTACTCAACCGATTAGTAGCGGCTTCGGTCAAGGATACCATCATAACGGCAGGGAGAGCGGTGTGCTGACCCCACACCCCTCCTATCTGCATCCACCACTGAGGGTGACACAGCGGTCGGATGGTCCCGGTTGGCCACTCGTGGGGTGAAGACGGAGTGCTTTTATCAAGGCACTCTCTTTTACTGGAAGTCGATTGTTCGGTCTGTAATACAATGGGATAGTTCTGGGAATTATTCGTTAGACATTTATGCTCCTTACTGGTTAATCTGAGCTGATAGGCTGAGTTATACTTTCATAGTTGGAATTTACACCGATTAACCAAAACATTATGACCACCTGTTAAATAGCGTGTTGATCCACTTTTGAAACACAGCGCAGCAGCGATTCTGCTTGGCATGGATTCTGCAAGCCCTTGCTATGTTTCCAGATGTATGGGGCGCCAGATGTCTGCTCACAGGTCTCTCAATTTCCGCAGATTACGGGACGGTGGTTTGTGGGCACACAGCTAGCGCTCGGTATGTGTTCCAATGGGTACAGATAAGGGGTATTAGCCTGCTAAGACATCAATGTGAGTTGGTTATCATGTTCCTCAAACCACTGCAGCACGATTGAGGACGTGTGTCACGGAGAATTTCCTGCTGGAAGATGCCATCAGCGTAGGGGGAGACTTCAAGAATGAAGCGATGCAGGTGGTCCGCAATAATGTTCACGTAGTTCATTGCTGTCACTACTTAATTTGGGATATAAAATACTCTCTAATATACTATTCGACAGAACACTCCCGATCATACAGAGGGAGACGGGGCCGTACCAATGCGGATTCCTTCCTGGGAAGTCAACAATACATCAAATATTCACCTTAAGACAAATTCTGGAAAACACAAACGAATACGGAGTTGGCACGTATCACCTCTTTATAGATTTCAAAGCAGCTTATGATAGCATAAATAGTGAGCAGTTATATCAAACTCTAGATGAACTGGGAATCTCTAGAAAGTTGATAAGGCTGGTGAGAATGACAATGAGCGAAACACAAAGTAGTGTAAGAATAGGAGGAATGATGTCCAATAGAATGAGTATTAAAAATGGAGTGCGAGAAGGGGACGCATTGGCATGCCTTCTCTTTAATGCCGACCTGGAGAAGGTGATGAGAAACGCAAACCTTTTGAATAGGGGAACGATCTTCTATAAATCGGTGCAGATACTGGCCTACGCAGATGACATAGATATAAAAGGAAGAACCCAAAAAGCAATGGGAGACATTTACAGCTCTTGAACAGGCCAGTAGGAACATGGGGTTAATTATTAATGAACGAAAAACAAAATATATGGTAGCGGGAAAAGCACATAGAGAAAATATGCCGAATGCAATAACAATGGGCAATTATACATTTGAGAGAGTTGAACATTTCAAGTATCTGGGCTCGGCAGTTACACATCTAAATGCTACCTCCTATGAAATTAAGCAGAGATTAATACTAGCCAACAGAGCCTATTTTGCCCTAACAAGACTTCTACCCTCAAGGCCCCTGACTCGTAGCACTAATTAACTATCTATAAATCACGTATACGACCAGTGCTTACATATGCCTCTGAAGCCTGGACATTAACGACTAAAGATATTGAAACACTGGATGCATTTGAAAGAAAGGTACTTAGATGAATTATCGGGCCAATCTGTGAAAGTGGAAGATGGAGGAGGAGATACAACCATGAGTTGTATATCATATACAAAGACCAACCCATCAGAAGGATAGTGAAATCATCCAGACTGAGGTGGGCGAGACATGTGGCTCACATGAATGATACAGAAGTACCAAAAAGAATATTACAAGGAAAGCCAGGAGATCAGAGAGGACATGGTCGACCAAGAGCCAGATGGGAAGATGGAGTAATCGAAGATCTTAGGAAGATGGAGAGTATTGGCAACGGACTAAGAGAAATGGAAGGAAATTGTAGAAGAGGCCAAGCCTCATCATGAGCTGTAGAGCCAAGAAAGAAGAAGAAGAAGTTCACTGGTGTCATGGTATCTTCGAGTACTACCATATGTCTCATAGAATCCCAGCTCTATGTCTCCATGGCATAATTCTGCTCTCACCAGCCTGCAACTGTGGCGCGGTGCACGTTTCAAGCAGCCATTCGCCTGGATGACGGCGTGTAAGGACCCAGCCATCGACCAGGTGTATCAAGAAATGCGATTCATTCGACATGCGAAACATAGTATCTGTTGATCCATGGTGAAAATCGAGTGATGGTGCCCCAATGCAATCGTAACTGATGATGTAGTTGGCTCAACACAGGAATTCGTAGGAGCCGTGTGATGTGGAGCTCCATGTTCAACACTTGCCATTGAACGATGTGCTCTGAAACACTTGTGCTTGCACCAGCATTGTACTATGACGTCACATCTGACCCAGATCACTGCCTATCCTGGATTACACAGTGGGGGTCCTCCGACCTCTACGTTTTGTACTGAGACGTGGACGTCCAGTACCATACGGCCTATGCGCTATTGCACCATCCTTCAATCACTTTCCAAAGGTGCTCACTACGGTAGCACGCAAACAGCCAACCAGCCTCGCTGTTTCAGAGACTCTCGTTTCCTTCCGCAGCGCCACAACAATGTGCCCTTTGTCAAAACCGCTTATAGCAGTGGATTTCCGTATTTGTGCCCCGTATCGTCGATATTCGTGTCCTCCGCTTACATTCTTTCCTTACTGCGTCACGTGCCCGCAGCGCCATCAGGAGCCATTCAGCCTTGCAGTGGGCAGTCGGCAGAATGTTTTGGCTCATTAGTGTACATCCTGTCATTTTTGCAATAGACTAACTTGCATTATGGAAAATACGAGGCTGATGTTTTACTAATGTGCTCCTGGTCTCAAATTTAGCTTCTTCCATTTAATTTTAGTCTTTTAAATAGGCTTAAATACCTTACCAAAATAAGTTATGTGGATTTGCTGGCGGAAATTATACCATATTTCGTGTTGCGGTATAATAAAGCGGTAAAATTCTGACATTGAACCTACTCAACACGCTACTTATTTTTACATGGATGAAATACGGAAATAGGATGTTACTAGTAAACGAACTGTTCTGTTCTTCTCACGTGATATTTACAGTATTTTTTCACTTTCTTTTGTCATACATTGATGGTTCCTAGAGTTTCTGTCACAATTTTGCGGTTAAAGTACTACGATCTTCCATAAGCATATGCTAGTTGTAATGCTCTTTTTATATTTCATTTCAGTTAAAAAAAAATGGTTTAAATGGTTCTGAGCACTATGGGACTTAACATCTGTGGTCATCAGTCCCCTAGAACTTAGAACTACTTACACCTAACTAACCTAAGGACATCACACACATCCATGCCCGAGGCAGGATTCGAACCTGCGACCGTAGCAATCGCGTGGTTCCGGACTGCGCGACTAGAACCGCTAGACCACCGCGGCCGGCTTCAGTTAACAATTGCGGTATATATAGGGAGGCAGACTGGTACATTATTATGTGGCCGTCTGTTTTCAGACCAAACATAGCCATGCTGCATGCTTTTTTCATAATCCCACTCACCACTCGCCTTTTGCAAGAGATTTTTACTTTGATACTGCAGTGTTTTTATCCCATTTGGAATTAGAGCGACCTTCCTTCACCGGAAAATACTTTCAGTTAACTGTGGGTATAAAAAAAAAGGCACTCCGGAAATGGCTGATGAATTACTATTTATCGCCTGCCTTCAACGAAGTGAGTGGTGAACCTCTTTTATTTTGAATAAGATGCGCAATTGTCATTGATACTATACGCGTTCCTTCTCCAAAGTACACCGCATTGTTTTAGCACTGTCCTTGCGGGTAGAGACGTTTGCGTGTTAATGACAAACTGAGGGCTATGCTGGCGGTAGCTTAGCTACTGGCAGGGTCTCCCAAGCCTGAAGGTCTCAACGGATGAACCAGACAAAGTGTGTCCCACAACGCCCCATCTTTTTCCACATCCCTTTCCACAGTCCTTTTCCCCAACATCCTAGGACCCAATGGCGAAGTGGATGGAAGAAGAACTTCTCACACGAAATGGCTGTAAACGCGCTGCTCTACTCTCCTTGAGTTCGCGGCACTTCGTTGCAGTTCTGGTGTCTGAAATCACAGCTCATATCCCTGTGCCCTGATGAATTGTTCCAGAATCATAGCGAGTGAGTTACTTCCTTGTAAGTTGAGATCTACCTTAAACAAAGCCACGCGTTTGGCAATTTCTCCTGCCATCTTCCTTAAAGTCCAGTGGCGATGGGATGAAGACGGTGGTAGCAGGCTTGATTGAAGCTAGAAGCTATTGATATAGACCAGCACACTAGCGGCAAGGGTGTGAAGGTCGCCTTCCGGAGAACTCATGTGACTACTCAGGTATCTGGTCATGCACCTGTGAATGGGCAGGGCTATTTGGGATAACCGCTGCCCACCCTGAATGGGGAAGGCACTAGAAAAGGTGGTCTAACCATCGGTAGCGGCACTTTTACCTAGCTGGGAATCTGCATCCTGAAGGTCACTCATAAATTGTGGACGAAAATCAAGATAGAACAATATGACTATGACTATTGCAACATGGAATGTCAGGACTCTTCTGGACGTAAATGGTAACTGACCAGAAAGAACAATAACTCTTATCAACCACGAGCTAGCTAGATTAGATGTACACGTTGCGGCTTCAAATGCACCAGACCCTCAGGCGAAGAACACGTGAGTGAAGTTAGGTCAGGGTACGCCATCTTTCCGAAAGGAAAGGATGCATGAAAACCACGCACCCGTGGGGTAGGATTTGCATTAAAAACAAAAATAGTGGAACAACGTCGCTTAATCCCTATTTGTGTCAATAAAAGAATTGTGACTCTTCCAATTCCTGTTTCTGGTGATAGCTTCCTCATCCTCGTCTCTGCCTACATCCCCACTTTAGGCAAAGAGGAGGATACAAAGAATCAGTTCAACCGTCAACCGAGCAATGTTCTCGTCAAAATACACTACTGGTCATTAAAATTGCTACACCACCAAGATGATGTGCTACAGACGCGAAATTTAACCGACAGGACGAAGATGCTGTGATATGCAAATGATTAGCTTTTCAGAGCGTTCACACAAGGTTGGCGCCGGTGGCGACACCTGCAACTTGCTGACATGAGGAAAGTTTCCAACCGATTTCTCATACACAAACAGCAGTTGACTGGCGTTGCCTGGTAAAACGTTGTTGTGATGTCTCGTGTAAGGAGGAGAAATGCGTACCATCACGTTTCCGACTTTGATAAAGGTCGGATTGTAGCCTATCGCGATTGCGGTTGATCGTATCGCAACATTGCTGCTCGCGTTGGTCGAGATCCAATGACTGTTAGCAGAAAATGGAATCGGTCGGTTCAGGAGGGTAATACGAAACCCCGTGTTGGATCCCAATGGCCTCGTGTCACTGGCAGTCGAGATGACAGGCATCTTATCCGCATGGCTGTAACGGCTCGTGTAGCCACGTCTCGATCCCTGAGTCAACAGATGGGGACGTTTGCAAGACAAAAACCATCTGCACGAACAGTTCGACGACGTTTGCAGCAGCATGGACTATCAGCTCGGAGACCATGGCTGCGGTTACCCTTGACTCTGCATCAGGATCAGGAGCGCCTGCGATGCAGCACGAAACGACGAACCTGGGTGCACGAATGGCAAAACGACATTTTTTTCGGATGAATACAGGTTCTGTTTACAGCATCATGATGATCGCATCTGTTATTGACGACATCGTGGTGAACGCACATTGGAAGGGTGTATTCGTCATCGCCATACTGGCGTTTCACCTGGCGTGATAGTATGGGGTGCCATTGGTTACACGTCTCGGCCACCTCTTGTTCGCATTGACGGTACTTTGAACAGTGGACGTTACATTTCAGATGTGTTGCGACCCGT
This sequence comes from Schistocerca serialis cubense, assembly GCF_023864345.2. Classification (NCBI taxonomy): domain Eukaryota; kingdom Metazoa; phylum Arthropoda; class Insecta; order Orthoptera; family Acrididae; genus Schistocerca; species Schistocerca serialis. Next base: position 892,000,727 of record NC_064640.1, read on the forward strand.
GGCTCTACCCTTCATTCGATCCCTGCGAAGCCCTACATTTCAGCAGGATAATGCACGATCGCATGTTGCAGGTCCTGTACGGGTCTTTCTGGATACAGAAAATGTTCGACTGCTGCTCTTGCTGACACGTTCTCCAGATCTCTCACCAATTGAAAACGTCTGGTCAATGGTGGCCGAACAACTGGCTTGACACAATACGCCAGTCACTACTCTTGATGAAGTGTGGTATCGTGTTGAAGCTGCATGGGCATCTGTACCTGTACACGCCATCCAAGCTCTGTTTTACTCAATGCTCAGGCGTATCAAGGTCGTTATTACGGCCAGAGGTGGTTGTTCTGGGTACTGATTTCTCAGGATCTATGCACCCAAATTGCGTGAAAATATAATCACATGTCAGTTCTGGTATAATATATTCGTTCTATGAATACCGTTTGTCATCTGCATTTCTTCTTGGTGTAGCAATTTTAATGGCCAATAGTGTATATACCTTCGGACGCATGGAATGGTCCACTTTAGTTTAGTTATGTCATGTTCCGTAGATCATTTTTACGGTTATTTTATCGATATGATGTGGAACAAGTCAGATTACAAGATATATATACACACACGAATACTGCTTTTTTTACCAGTTCTGAAACAGAAACTCGTCCATGGAATGGAAGGAGTTGTCGAAAAGAAATGATTTTTAGCTAGATTTAAAGCTTGATCTGCTACCTGCCAGAAACTTTATGTTGTTGGGCAAATGATGAAAGATTTTTATTGCTGAATAACGTACTCCTTTTTAAGCACCTGACAGCTTCAAGCACGATCAAGAAGGCTGCAGAGGAGGTCACTGGTTTTGATGCGAAGTAGACAAATGACTGGTTTAGTGACAACAATGAAGTGACTAAGGACCTCATAAGTAATGAGCGGGATGCATTTCTATGTCTTGCTCAAAATCTATCCCCCCTGGAAAAGAAAATACACTTCCAAGAGCGGGGCAGGGTAGTCACGGGGTCTGAACCGCCTTGCACGGTCCATGCGGCTCCCCACGTTGGAGCTTCGAGTCTTCGCTCGGGATTGGGTGTGTGTGCTGTCCAAAGCGTAAGTTAGTTTAAGTTAGATTAAGTAGTGTGTATGCTTAGGGACTGATGACCTCAGCAGTTTGGTCCCATAAGACGTCACAAAATTTTTCCAAATTTCCAACACTTCCAAGACCTCAAGCAGAAATATCAAAGTGAAATAAGAGCAATCAAGAACAACTAATGACAACAAAAAGCCAAGAAACTTCAGTCTGTCAGATGCCAGGGACTTGCCAGGGTTTTATGCTGGAAAAAAAAAAAAAAATATGGACCTGTTCGTTCCTCATCAGGAACTCTGAAAGCCGCCGACAGCATGACCATCCTTACTGACCGTAACAGGACATCTTAAACGGCTGGAAAGAGCATTTCAGCTCATTTTTGCATCGTAGTTCTACTGCTGCTGCCGACTTTCTCGAGCATGTCCCACAACATCCAACACAATTTTGTATGGCAGTCCCAATGACAATTCTTGAATTCGACAAGGCTCTAGATAGCATGAAACCGAGAAAGACACCTAGACCTGACAGCATCCCCCTGAAGACCTTCAAAATGGTGGCTTGCCTCTATAAACCAGTCTCTTCTCCCTGTTTATTCTAATGTGAGGAACCCGTAATGTACCAGCTGACACGTAAAACTCCACAATTGTCACTGTCTTTAAAAAAGGCGACCGAAGCATACGTGGCAATAACCCTGATATATCCTTGCTCTCCGTGACTGGTAAAATTTTTGTAAGGATTTTGTTGAATCGCCTCCAGACTTTCAGAGACAGTACTTTCTCAATCTCAGTACGGATTTCGTCCCTCCATAAGATCAACAGATGAGATTTTCCGTCCGCAGCAGCTGCAGGAGAAGTGCTGGCCACAACATAAGTCTTTACTACTTGTGTTCTATTACCTAGAAAAGGCCCAGAGAAGCTTTACGGAGGGTCTTAAAACGCTTTGGCTGCCACGAACACTTTGTTCGAATGATTCAAGCTTTTCATGATGATATGTCTGAGCTATGCTTTACGAGACATCAGTTGTAAACAACGTAGAAGGAGAACTTAAATACAGATATGACGGAGGGCTATTTACTCAGTCCAGACTGCACTCGGAAAGGTTCACAAGTCACACTCAGGTAACTCAACTACACTGACGACAATGTTTCTCTAGCTCACACACCCAAAGAGCTGCAACTGTCTGTAAATTGTCTCGGTAATGCATATAAACGGTTTGGCCTGGCCACCAGCCTGCTCCTGGAACGGCCTTTCCGGATTTCAGTATCTCTATTTCCATCAATATCTTTTTGGAACAAGTAGAGCACTTTCTCTGACTAGGAAATATATTATCAAGTAATTGCTCATCGGAAAAGGACGTGAAGAACCAGCTGCATACCGTACATGTTGCTTTCGGACGTCTTCTACATCGGGTCTTCCTGAATAAAGATCTTGCACTATGAACGAAACTGATGGCGTATTGAACAGTTGTTCTTTCTGCCCTGCTCTATGGTTGCGAAACCTGGACACTATATCACCGTGATCTTAAGAAACTAGAACACAATAATCAACAGAAGGTTAGATACATCACGAACATCAAATGAGGTTACTTCGTATCAGACACTACAGTTCCTGAGGGGGCAAATATGTGTAGCTTAGAAGCTACCGTTAATCGTCACCGACTCAGGTAGTTTGGGCATGTCCAGGGATGAGAAACAACAGACTTACCCGACAAATTTTGTATAGCGAAGTGAGCACAGATAAAAGGCCCCATGGTGCTCGTTGTAAGGACCAATTCAAGAATAACTTAAGGAGTTTGACCATTGACCATAGTAATTCGTGGGCCGTAGCAGATGATGGTAAATATTGGCGCACAACTACTTCAGCTGCGGTCTTACATTTAGAACAGGAACGCCGGAGGCGGGAAAATGAAAAACGTTAGAGGTGCAAACTTCACCAGGCCGAGCCACGCCCTCCACGATCTATTATGTATCATACACACTGAAGAGCCAAAGAAACTGGTATACCTGTCTAATATCGTGTAGAGCCCCCGCGAGCAAGAAGAAGTGCCGCAACAGGATGTGGCATGGACTCGACTAAAGTCTGAAGTAGTGCTGCAGGGAACTGACACCATGAATCCTGCTGGGCTGCCCCTAAGTCCGTAAGATTATGAGGGTGTGGAGATCTCTTCTGAACAGCACGTTGCAAGGGATCCCGGATATGCTCAATAATGCTCATGTCTGGGAAGATTGACGGCCAGCGGAAGTTTTCCTGGAACCACTCTGTAGCAATTTAGGATGTGTAAGGTGTCGCATTGGCCTACTGCACTTGCCCATGTCCGTCTGCATGCACAATAGACCATAATCGATGCAGGTCATCAGACATGGTGCTTACGTACGCGTCATCTGCCAGAGTCGTACCTAGACGTATCAGGAGTTCTATATCACTCCAACTGCACACGCCCCACACCATTACAGAGCATCCACCAGCTTGAACAGTCTCCTGCTGACATGCAGGGCCAATGGGTTCATGAGGTTGTCTTCGCACCCGTACACGTCCATATGCTCGATACGATTTGAAATGAGACTCGTCCGGGCAACATGTTTCCAGTCGTAAACAGTCTAATGTCGATGTTGACGGGCCCAGGCGAGGCGTAAAGCTTTGTGTCGTGGAGTCATCGAGGGTACACGAGTGAGCGATCGGCTCCGAAATCCCATATCCATAATATTTCGTTGAATGATTCGCACGGTGACACTTGTTGATGGCCCAGCATTGAAATCTGCATCAATTTGCGGAAGGGTTGCGCTTTTGTCCCGTTGAACGATTCTCATCAGTCCTCGTTGATCCCATTCTTGCAGGATCTCTTTCCGACCGCAGTGATGTCGGAGATTTGATGTTTTACCGGATTCGTGATATTCACGGTACACTTGTGAAACAGTCGTATGGGAAAATCCCCACTTCATCCCTACCTCTGAGATGCTGTGTCTCATCGCTCGTGCGCTGACTATAACACCACGTTCAGACTCACTTAAATCTTGATAACCTGTAATTGCAGCAGCAGTAACCGTTCTAACAACTGCGGGAGACTCTTGCTGTCTTATATAGGTGTTGCCGACTACAGCGCCGTATTCTGCCTGTTTACACATCGCTGTATTTGAATACCCATACCTACACCAGTTTCTTTGGCGCTTCAGCCTATGTGGCCACATGTTTCATGCCTGGACTGGTCTACTAAGTCAAAAAAATGGTTCAAATGGCTCTGAGCACTATGGGGCTTAACATCTGAGGTCATCAGTCTCCTAGAACTCAGAACTACTTAAACCTAACTAACCTAAGGACATCACACACATCCATGCCCGAGGCGGGATTCGAACCTGCGACCATAGTGGTCGCGTGGTTCCAAACTGTAGCGCCTAGAACCGCTCGGCCACCCTGGCCGGCTACTAAGTCACCATAGACATCTGAAATTTGACGCAATCAACGAAATGCAGGTGAAAAATGAAAACACGGGTAAGAATATCAGCCGACGACTACGATACGTGTTCATTTTATTTTTTCTGCTATTGCACATCTTCACGTCGAGTGTTAGAGTAGTAGCAGAAATAATGATCTGGTTACATAACTTGCATACCGCACCACACGTAGGACGAAGAATCAAATGCTACTTTGTTCACAGTCCCAAAATCGGTATGAAATATTACCTAATAGGATTATCGACAGCATATTGGCTGAATGTGCGATTGTTTGTACAACTTCTACTTACTGTCCCCCCCCCCTTCCCCCCGTATGATAAATGTTTATTACAGATGATTATTATCCTATTCTCTGCCTAAAGGTTCTCTGACTTCAAAATAATTAACACAAATAACATATGGAAAATATATAATGAAATAAATTAGATTAATCAACACACTTACATTATTATTCGTTTAGCGTAATTCTGAGCTTTCCATATTCCTGTTTGACCTATATGTTTAGCTCGGTACAAGATACGATGGCTTTACTTTCTAACTAACGTGGTGTGCGTGGATGTACCACGGGCAGCCCACTTGATGACGTTACTAAGCCAGCGTTTGTTGAAGGAGGACGTGGAGAGAGATGCCCTGCAAAACATGACAGCCGCGCGGGGTGGCCGAGCGGTTCTAGGCACTTCAGTCCGGAACCGCGCGACTGCTACGGTCGCAGATTCGAATCTTGCCTCGGGATTGGATGTGTGTGGTGTCCTTAGGTTAGTTAGGTTTAAGAAGTTCTAAGTTCTAGGGGACTGATGACCTAAGATGTTAAGTCCCATAGAGCTCAGATACATTTGAATCAAAACATGTCAGCTCTTAATCTCTGTGTTTTCTTAATTTAAATGTTTGTGCGTTTCTGGGGAAACAACATGGGTTTGCGGGAAACAGGTCAGAAAGGCCGCTGCACAAGGCTGTTGGCTTTCAACCAGCCCATGAATTCAGTCCGTATCAGTTCCATCTTCGTCCTCCCAGGTAGAGCTCTCCCCAACAGACATGCAGATCAAAAGAAAGGTTGAAGAATATTTTCTCAGAAAATGCAATACTGGTAAAACTATGTATACAGCTGATATACTAATATCTGACAAGAAATTTTATAGAACGATGGCTGACTAATGAATAGTATCCAATATAAGGACGTAGGCAATAGCGGAAGAAGCGGATATAGTTCTCATTGTTCTCCCCCAGACGTTAGGGAACATGTAGAAATGACTCATCTGATTCTTTCGAAGGGAATGATCCACATGCTGACAGGACACAGATTGTATCACAGTCATCTCTGTACATTCAATGACACTTGCATTCATAGAGAAATGGGAACACCTGAACACGTAGTGGTACCTCTATCAAAGGCTCGCAGGTGATGCAAAGACAGGCTGTCTAAGATGATGATGTTTGGATTGTAGGGCGCTCAACTACGCGGTTACCAGCGCCCGTACAAATTCCCAAACTTTGCTCAATCCAATCTCGCCACTTGAATGAATCATGATGAAATGATGAGGACAACACAAACAGCCAGTCATCTCGAGTCACCCCGACGGGGATCGAACCAGGTACCCCTAGCTCGGAAAGCGAGAACGCGACCGCGAGACCACTAGCTGCGGACGGCTGTTTAATAAATCGTAGTTTGTCTGATGTTATACGTGAGAGAGAAGCACGTGCTACTCTGAACAGACTATCAGAGACATATTCCAGCAAAGAGAGAGAGAGGGAGAGAGCTACAAAAGTGCACTGCTGGCCATTAAAATTGCTACACCACGAAGATGATGTGCTACAGACGCGAAATTTACCCGACAGGAAGAAGATACTGTGATATGCAAATTATTGGCTTTTCAGAGCATTCATAAAAGGTTGGCGCCGGTGGCGACACCTACAACGTGCTGACATGAGAAAAGTTTCTAACCGATTTCTCATACACAAACAGCAGTTGACCGGTGTTGCTTGGTGAAACGTTGTTGTGATGCGTCGTGTAAGGAGGAGAAATGCGTACCATCACGTTTCCGACTTTGATAAAGGTCGGATTGTAGCCTATCACGATTGCGGTTTATCGTATAGCGACATTGCTGTTCGTGTTGGTCGAGATCCAATGACTGTTAGCAGAATATGGAATCGGTGGGTTCAGGACGGTAATACGGAACGCCGTGCTGGATCCCAACGGCCTCGTATCCCTAGCAGTCGAGATGATAGGTATCTTATCCGCATGGCTGTAACGGATCGTGCAGCCATCTCTCGATCCCTGAGTCAACAGATGAGGACGTTTGCAAGACAACAATCATCTGCACGAACAGTTCGACGACGTTTGCAGCAGCGTGGACTATCAGCTCGGAGACCATGGCTGCGGTTACCCTTAACGCTGCATCAGAAACAGGAGCGCCTGCGATGGTGCACTCAATGACGAACCTGGGTATACGAATGGCAAAACGTCATTATTTCTCATGAATCCCGGTTCTGTTTACAGTATCATGATGGTCGCATCCGTGTTTAGCGACATCGCGATGAACGCACATTGGAAGTGTTATATCCTAGCCAGTAATGCCAACCGAGCCCGCTGCCAAAAGGTTGGCAGCATCAAAGTCCGGACGCCGTCCGCATAAGCAGCGAAAGCGATACAGGAAATCGCCGCAAGTCTGCGCGCGCCACCGCTGGCTTCTGGCTTCTTAAGCGCTGGAGTCGCGAGCGCTAGGACAGTTCTGTATTCGCCGCTCAGTTGTATACTCGCCACAGAATTGTGTACTTGCTAGTCAGTCGTGTGTTCATCGCAGCAGAGTTGTTGTTTGTCGTCAGCCGACGCTGACCTAGCCGCTCCGACTCGAACTAGACAGATTTCTGTAGACACGGAGTTCACGACCTTGTTTCTGTATCTTCGTTAATAAAGATAAGTACCGACTTTTATTTAATCTGAGTGTTTGGGCTTTCATCTTTCTGTTCACTGTTCCAGCGGACCGGTCGGCCCGATATTAAAAGTGTGGCGGTGACTTCGTAAGCCGTTTCTACAGCGAATTGCTTGTCGCTACGAACACCGCCACAAAACTGGCGACGAGGACTTCCGAACTCGTGTGCAGGGCTGGTTCAACTTGTTTCTGGTTATACTAATTATAGCGAAAAAATTTTGGGGGCTGGTTTAATTTGTGTTCACTATGTCTGCCGACTTACAACAGTTGATCTTGTTACAGAGTCAGCAAATACAAAGTCTGGTGGAAGCAATCGCCAAACAAGCGGCTAATCCTCCAACACAAAAGGAACAAGCACAGGCAGCACCACCTTTCCGTGCTTTTGATGCATCACGCGAAGAATGGCGAGAATATTTCGCGCAGTTGCAGGCGCACATGACAGTCTACAAAATCACAGGTACTGAGCGGCAGCTTTACTTAATTTCCACTGCAGGCGTGGAAGTCTATCGACTACTTTGTAAGTTGTTCCCGGAATCCCATCCAGAAGCTTTAGACTATGACGTTGTTGTAAACAAGCTTGCGGAGTATTTCGAGTCGCGAGTTCATGTGGCAGCAGCCAGATTCAAGTTCTTTAGATTAAAGAAACTGCCACATCAATCTAATAAACAGTGGTTAACAGATTTACGGGGCCTCACCCGTCAGTGCCGATTTAATTGTGTGTGTGGAGCTTCCTACAGTGATGTCATGTTACGAGACGCTATTACTCAAAACATTGCAGATTCTCGTATTCGTGCTGCTATCTTAAAGTTGCCTGACCCGTCGTTAGAGACTGTGATGAACATCATTGAAGCCCAAGATACTTTTGACTATGCTGAGTGTGAGTTAGATCAGCCATGTATTTCTCAAATTGCCTGTGCTAAGCAAGTTATGTCACGCCCGCGGCCCCATCGGCAGAGTCAGACTGTAAACACTAGCCGGCCGCGTCATGTTAAACACATTCGTCAGTCGCGTGTGCAAAATGCAAGAGTTAAGTCTTGCCCTAAGTGTATTCTTGCTCATCCTCGTGAACGTTGCCCGTTAAGAAACGCGGTTTGTCACTTTTGTCAAAGGAAAGGACACATCCAGACTGTTTGTTTGCGTAAACGTAAGAACAATTCTAGTGCTGCCCAGCCCATGGATATTCATGTTCTTCAAAGCCAGCCCGCCCAGAAGGTCGCGTTTAAAGACTCTTCCACGGTTCGTGTGGGTAATAAACTTGTTCGCAATAAGCCACCCACCCAGCCCTCTGCTATGCGACCCAAGCGTAATTCAAACGCTGTAAAAAGTAATGTACAGACTGCAAGTGAAGCGGGAGTTGTTGTTCCACCCGCCCAACCCACGAGTTGTCGTAAGCAGCGAACACGCGCTAAACGCGCTGATTTTGTGTCTTCCGCCTCCACTGCACCGATCCAGAGACAGTGTAATAAACTATTTGTGCAGCTACGCATCCAGGATAAGACCTTCAATTTTCAATTAGACACTGGTGCGTCTGTGACTCTCATAAATAGTGCTACGTATGCGGCTATCGGCCGCCCTAAACTTTCAGCGGCAAAACATTCTTTGGCTACTTATAGTGGCGAACACATTCCTGTGTTAGGTGTATGTAGCGTGCCAGCCACATTCCGTGGCAATACAAAAACAGTTTCATTCACAGTGCTCCGCGCTACAGACAGTGTAAACATTTTCGGATTAGACTGTTTTGACTTGTTTGGCCTGTCTATCCAAGACAATGTGTTGCAAATTAATTCTGTTGTTGTTCCTCAAGACAGCATAACCGATTTGTGTAAACGATACAGTGACATATTTAAAGACGAACTAGGTTGTGCTGCGAACTTTGCCGCTCACATTACGTTAAAAGATAATGCTCAGCCTCGATTCTTTCGTGCTCGTCCAGTGCCTCACGCCCTCCGGGCGCCTGTAGAAGATGAACTTCGTCGTTGGCAAAACAACGGTGTCATTCAACCCGTTTCAGCGAGCCAGTGGGCTTCTCCCTTAGTTATTATAAAGAAACTGTCTGGCAAGTTACGTTTGTGTGCTGATTTTAAGTCGACAGTTAAACCTCAGACTGTCATTGATTCTTTTCCTTTGCCTAGACCGGACGAGCTGATGGATAAGTTAGGGGAAGCTCGTTTCTTTTCCAAAATTGATCTCCGTGAAGCATATTTGCAATTGCCCCTCGAAGAGCAATCACAACAGTATTTTGTCATAAACACGTCGTTGGGGTTGTTCCGTTTTCTGCGTTTGCCTTTTGGTTGTGCGTCAGCTCCAGCTGTTTTTTGTCACAACTTCTGGCTAATGTGCCATCGTGTTGCAACTATTTAGACGATATTGTTGTGTCCGGTCGGACGCCTGCTGAACATTTCCGTAATTTGGAGTGTTTGTTTAAAGTGTTGTCTCAGGCAGGCCTACGTTGCAACATCGATAAATGTTCATTTTTCCTTACGGAGATGGAGTATCTGGGACATGTTATTAATGCTCAAGGCATTCATCCCTCCCAGTCACATTTAGCAGCTATTCGTGATTTGCCCGCCCCTCGCAATCTGCATGAATTGCAAGCAGTTCTTGGCAAATTGACGTATTATATTAGGTTTATACCTAATGCATCACAGATTGCTGCACCGTTGCATCGTCTCCGCCGTAAGAATGTTCCGTTTGTGTGGTCAGCTGATTGCCTATCAGCCTTTCAGCAGCTTAAGGAGGCTTTATTGAATGATCGTTGTCTGGTCCATTACGACCCTAACAAGCCTCTGGTGTTAGCTTGTGATGCCTCTTCTTTCGGCCTCGGTGCTGTGTTGTCTCACCGAGTCGGTAACACCGAACGTCCTATTGCGTTCGCCTCTAAATTGCTAAACAAAGCTCAGTGTAATTATAGCCAATTGGACAAGGAAGCGTTGGCTATTGTGTTCGGTGTCAAAAAATTCCATCACTACCTCTATGGTAGACCATTCTATTTAGTAACAGATCACAAGCCCCTGACGTCACTGTTTCATCCGTCTAAACCAGTTCCTCAGCGGACAGCTCAGAGACTACAACGTTGGGCTCTTTTGTTATCACAATACCAGTATGAGATACTGTATCGCCCTACAGCTCAGCATGCAAACTCTGACGCGCTTTCTAGATTACCGATTGCTGTGGATGATGTCTTCGATTCCTCTGACGACTCTTGCCATCAGATTGACGCCGATGAGCATCAATCCCTCCGGGATTTTCCGATTGATTATCGTCGGGTGAGACAGCTACGGATCCTCATCTGAGTTTACTATTACGTTTTGTTCAACGTGGTTGGCCGTCCAAGGCAAAGGACATATCGGATCCTGTGGTTCGTCGCTATTATCCGCAACGTCATCTGTTGTCTGTTTCGCATGGAGTTTTGCTGTTACGCACCGAGAATGACCAGCTTCGTGTCGTGGTTCCCCAAGTGCTCCAATCCAAGGTCCTCGCCTTGTTGCATCAAGGTCATTGGGGAGTGGTCCGCACCAAGCAGCTTTCCCGCCGTCATTGTACATGGATCGGCATTGATAAGCAGATTACGCAGATGTCTACAGATTGTTCGACGTGTGCCGAACACCAAGCTGCTCCGCCTCAACGCTATTTTGAGTGGGCACGCCCTGCCGGTCCCTGGCAGCGAGTACATATTGATTTCGCTGGTCCATATTGGAATTCTCGTTGGCTCATCGTGATAGATGCATTTAGTAATTTTCCGTTTGTTGTGCCCATGCAGTCTACAACGTCTGCACAAACTATACAGGCGTTGACTTCAATTTTTTGTATTGAGGGTCTTCCAGAAGTTTAAGTGTCTGACAATGGTCCACAATTTACCTCTGCTGAATTTGAAAGTTTTTGTTCTGCCAATGGCATTCGCCATGTTCTTACTCCGCCGTTCCACCCTCAATCGAATGGTGCAGCGGAACGTTTTGTACGCACATTCAAGGATCATATGGACCGCCTTCGTGCTACGCACTCTCGTCAGCAGGCCCTCATCACGTTCCTGTCGTCGTACCGGACCACGCCACGCGACGGCCCTTCGCCTGCGGAGCTTCTCCACGGCCGTCGTCATCGCACCCTACTACGGTTGTTGCACCCCCCGGATCGACCCGCCGCTTCTGAGCATCGCACTCGTTTTCAGCGCAACGACGCCGTTTTTTTTCAGAGTTTATCACGGTCGCCGTCGTTGGGAACGTGGTACCGTGATAAGTGTCCAGGGTCGCGGTTTTTATACTGTTCAAGGTGCTACTGGGGTGCACAGGAGGCATCAGAACCAGTTGCGCCGCGCTGGCCGCCCGGATTCTGCCGCTCGTTCTTTGTCCACAGATTTGGTCCGCGGCGGGTTCCAGCCGCGCCTTCCGACTTCGCTGCCACCCCCAGGGCAGCAGCAGCAGCCGTCGCCGCTACAACGCCGACAGCCCGTGCCGTTGAGGCCTCCCGCGCAGCTTCATCCGGGAGCGCCCCAGGTGGTCGCTCCGGCGCCTGCGGTCCCTCTTCAGTCGCCACCGCCTTCGGAGCTGATGGACGTCGACCCCTCAGCCGGGCCGCCTTCCCAAGCGGTGGCTGTGCAGCCTGTCCTGCAGCCGCTTTCCTTGGGCACCCCCAAGGAGTCTGACATCGCAGCGCCTTGTCCGGCGCCCACTCAGCAGCCGTCGACGCAGCGTCAGGAGACGCTGCCTCTCTTCGTGGGTCCCGACGCCCCGTCGCGTCCAGTATCAGAAGCTGCGCCCGTGGTCACAGGCGTGCACCCTGACCTCGGTTTTCAGTCGGTGTTTCCCGAGGCCCCGCGCGGCCAATGCTGGGGTGCGGACCGGGGACTACCACCGACAACAGTCTCCGCCCCGGTCTCTTCTGCTACGCCTGCAGCCAGACCCCTCCCCCGCTGTCGACGCTCGCCACGTCATTATTCAACGACGGTGCGGCGATTTGGGGGGGAGGAGTGTTATATCCTAGCCAGTAATGCCAACCGAGCCCGCTGCCAAAAGGTTGGCAGCATCAAAGTCCGGACGCCGTCCGCATAAGCAGCGCCAGCGATACAGGAAATCGCCGCAAGTCTGCGCGCGCCACCGCTGGCTTCTGGCTTCTTAAGCGCTGGAGTCGCGAGCGCTAGGACAGTTCTGTATTCGCCGCTCAGTTGTATACTCGCCACAGAATTGTGTACTTGCTAGTCAGTCGTGTGTTCATCGCAGCAGAGTTGTTGTTTGCCGTCAGCCGACGCTGACCTAGCCGCTCCGACTCGAACTAGACAGATTTCTGTAGACACGGAGTTCACGACCTTGCTTCTGTATCTTCGTTAATAAAGATAAGTACCGACTTTTATTTAATCTGAGTGTTTGGGCTTTCATCTTTCTGTTCACTGTTCCAGCGGACCGGTCGGCCCGCTATTAAAAGTGTGGCGGTGACTTCGTAAGCCGTTTCTACAGCGAATTGCTTGTCGCTACGAACACCGCCACAAAAGGAAGCGTGTATTCGTAATCGCCATACTGGCGTATCACTCGGCGTGATGGTATGGTGTGCCATTGGTTACACGTCTCGGTCACCTCTTGTTCCCATTGACGGTACTTTGAACAGTGGATGTTACATTTCAGATGTGTTACGACCCGTGGCTCTACCCTTCATTCGATCCCTGCGATGCCCTACATTTCAGCAGGATAATGCACAACCGCATGTTGCTGGTCCTGTACGGGCCTTTCTGGATACAGAAAATGTTTGACTGTTGCCCTGGCCAGCACATTCTCCAGATCTCTCACCAACTGAAAACGTCTGGTGAATGGTGGCCGAGCAACTGGCTCGTCACAATACGCCAGTCACTTCTCTTGATGAACCGCGGTATCGTATTGAAGCCGCATGGGCATCTGTACCTGTACACGCCATCCAAGCTCTGTTTGACTCAATGCCCAGGCGTATCAAGGCCGTTATTACGGCCAGAGGTGGTTGTTCTGGGTACTGATTTCTCAGATCTATGCACCCAAATTGCATGAAAATGTAATCACATGTCAGTTCAAGTATAATATATTTGCCCAATGAATACCCGTTTATTATCTGCATTTCTTCTTGGTGTAGAAATTTTAACTGTGGAACAAGTTCTGAAATCGCTTCTAAGGTGCAGGTCATGCTTAATAATAGCAACCAATGACTTGAATTAAGTAATATCTGATTTTCCTCAAAGTAGCTGCCAAAACAGAATTACATTAAAATTATAAAACACAAATTCTGATTGTAGCAGAGTTCAGGTTATAAATTCTCTGCATTTGCTCCCATGAACTGCAACCTCTTTCATGGTTTCTACGCAAACAGATTTATGTTAAAAGCTATCAAATTTTACTAGTCTATTTTGTAACCTCAGTTCGGGCATGTAACACTTTTGATTCCCACAGACATCGTCCTTCACTACAGCTTATAATCATTGATTTGTCCCGTGCCTGCAGAGTACTTCAGGCACTATCCAAACAGAAATAAGGAAGTCTGGAGGGCGTAAGAGAAACCACATTTTTGTGAACAGTAAGATATGGTAATAACGGACACCATGTTTGAAATGTCTTTGAGAAGAAGGCATACATAAAAAAATCCCGGTGACAAACAAATATACCAACCTGACTATATCATGTTGGCCAAAGAAATCAAAATAAATTGAGCCACAGATATCCTGGCGCTGAAGTAGACAGTGATCACACACTTGTAAAGCAAAATTTAAAAAAAGATGGTAAGTAAGAACAAAATAAGGTGAGAGTTTAATAAGTTGCTAAATGAACAAACATAACGAGAACGTGCAGGAGCATACTAATACATTCATGGAAGCTAATTATAGAGAGATGGATTGAAATATCTTGAAACAAGGATCAAATCGAACTGAAGAAATACTATGTGTATTATATCACAGAAACCACTATAAGAAAATAAATACAGAAGAAAGCGAAGTGCAATACAGAACAATGCTGAATGTCGTTGTGACAGAATATAAATGGGACAAAGAAGATGGATGACGGAAGTTAGGCGAAGAACAGAGAATGATGTACTGGGAGGAAGGACAGATAGAGCATATTGCGCAATAAAGCCACTGCAGCACATACTTAAACAAGAAGTACTCTGATAAAAGATACGAATGGACAATTAATTACTGATAGGGAACATATGACATACAGTTCGAATGTATATCTTGAAGACTTGTACTACTATGAGGAGCCGGCCGGAGTGGCCGAGAGGTTCTAGGCGCTACAGTCTGGAACCGCGCGACCGCTACGGTCGCAGGTTCGAATCCTGCCTCGGGCATGGATGTGTGTGATGTCCGTAGGTTAGCTAGGTTTAAGTAGTTCCAAGTTCTAGGGGACTGATGACCTCAGAAGTTAAGTCCCATAGTGCTCAGAGCCATCTGAACTACTATGAGGAAGTATTGGAAATTACAACCATCTCCAACCTGATCATATGGTGGAAGAAGATAATAAAAGACCGATAATCACACGAGAAGAATTTGATCCAGCAGTTCAGCAGTTGAAAGACAAGAAAGCAACAGGAACAGACAACATCCCAACAGCACTTCTGAAGAGAATAAAAGATAATGTTGAGCAAAAACTTTACAACGTCGTTGTAAGAAGCTATTACAATGGATAGTCCGCCTCCATAGCATAGCGGTGGAGTTACTGCCTACCACGCAGGAGGCCCGGGTTCGATTCCCGGCAGGGAATAAAAAAAACTGAGTAGAGGAATCAACGATCAACATGAGCAGATGTCTTGTCACATCCGGAAAAAAAGGAAAAGAAAAGGCTTTCAATACGGCGGCCGAACTCCCTCACATGGGGCTTGCCGGCCAAAAATGCCATACGTCAGTGAGTGTACTGACTATAGAAAATTAACGATGTTGTCGCATGCATCAAAAACATTGCTCATTGTAATTAAGAACCGGACTAAAATGAAAACTGAATTAAAATTTCTCGGCTTTCCAGCTGCATCTAGTAACGAAAATCACACGAGCTTTCGACCAAGCATTTCTTGGCCATTGTCAAGTGGTATGACTGCCAGTGGGATTGCTGGTACACCCCTTATATACACCAGCTGTGACGCATCTGATGCCCGCGGCATCGCCATGTTCGGGCATATGTTGACTCGGCATCCGAAGGAACACTGCATCGTAATTCGCAATTACCGTATCGTATTTGTCCGCCGATGTCGGGAAAGCGACTTTCAAGTGAACTGTATCCCTATACGGGAATACACATAATGAATGAACGAGTAATGAATGTAGACATGTGACTGATGACATACGGAAATTTGAGTCTGACAGTGAGTCGTGCTCGTATAGCCTAATGGTAAGGCGACCGCTCGCCATAAGCGGGAAATACGGGTTCGAGTCACGTTCCGGTACGGATTTTCATAGTCGTCATTCGATTATACAGCTGATGGTTATCCATATTCGCAACTGCGAATACATTTCGTGTGTAACATACAAGCTGGCGAAATGTTTGGCCAATTTCCTCGCTCCATATGTGGGACACTGTGAACATCATACTACAGAGTCAGCAGATTTTTGAAAACGAATTAACCGTCTTCGACTTAATGAGGGTGACATTATGGTCAGTTGTGACGTGGTGTCGCTGTTTACGAATGTACCTGTCAAAGACTGTTTGGACCTAGTGTCCCATTCCTTTGTAGGTGAAGTGGTCGAGCTAGCCTATTTGTTTCTTTCGATACGTTGACGACACGTTTGGCCCCATGGACGTGAGAAACTTGACGAGTTCTTGGAACAACTCAACGGCATTAACAGTAATACCCATTTCAACATGCAGGTAGAAAAGGACGATGATTTGCCTGTCCTCGACGCTCTCGTCCACCGCAAACGAAGTGGATGCCTTGGCCACAGCGTCTATAGAAACCCCACCTGCACCGATCTGTACTTGGCACCATGGACGCGCACTCCATCAGCCATCATCACCCGGCACAGAAGCGCAGTGCATTACATACATTGGTACTTCGTGAAAGAATGATATCTGACGCTGATAACCTTCCCCATGACCTGGGCCATATACGCAAGGCCTTTAGGAACAAATACGTCCATCAAATAAATGAAGCGATTTGAAGCAAGAGTCACAACAAGACCATCGGCGACGAGCAGGAAAAGGAAGTTGCTTCCTTGCAGTTCTGTGATTCCGTGGTGGCGAAGATAAGCCGCCTGCTGAAACGACACAATATCAAATTGATATTCGGCCCTCCGACAAATATCTCAATTAGTGAGACCAGTTAAAGACTCAGCAGGTCCCAGAACACCAGGGGTCTACAAGATATCTTACGAGTGTGACCACTCTTACGTTGGACAAATAATGCGTTCTGTGGAACAACGCAGGAAGGAGCATGAAAGGTTTTATCGCCTAGGAATCTGCTTTAGCTGAGCATGCTTTAGAAAACGGACACCGGATTGAATAGGATATAACATCCGTCGTGGCTCGCACAAACGGCTTCTGCGATTGGGGAATTAAATTATCCATTGAAATAAAAATCGACGATAACACCCTAAATAGACACTGAGGCCTGCAGCTCAGCTCGGCGAGCGATCCAGCCATCACGTGGTTGAAGCGGGCATATCGAAAGCAAAGTCAACATATGGCGGTGCCGCTGGCATCAGTGACGTCACAGCAGGCAGTTAGTGTACTAGTGTATGTGAGGAGCACACCAGCAGCCCACTGGTAGTCATACCACTTGACAATGACCAACGAGTGCTTGGCCGAAAACTCGTGTAATTTTAATTACTTGGCACCGCTGTAAACCCGAGAATGTTTTATTCAATGTTATCGCCGCGAGACTCTGCACTCCTACAAAACGAAAATTGAACAAAATTCATCTCAGGATCAGTTCAGTGTTACATCTGGAAAGGGTAGTAACAAGTTCTTCTAGCAATAAGAACTAATCTCGAAAGAAGACTGACTCTTAATGTTGTTGTTGTGGTCTTCAGTCCTGAGACTGGTTTGATGCAGCTCTCCATGCTACTCTATCCTGTGGAAGCTTTTTCATCTCCCAGTACCTACTGCAACCTACATCCCTCTGAATCTGCTTAGTGTATTCATCTCGTGGTCTCCCTCTACGATTTTTACCCTCCACGCTGCCCTCCAATACTAAATTGGCGACTCTTAATAGGAAGACATATATAATATTCGTGGGTATAGAGAAAACTTTTGATAATACGAACTGGAAATAACTACTTAAGACCATGAAAAATACAGGAGGGACAAATGATTCATTCTGTTGCTGTACAAAGACCAAAAACGTAGAGACAAACGTTAATGGAAATATAAAACTGCTTCCATTAGAAGAGGAGTGACACTAGGTTGCGCACTATCCGCTGACTCATTCAACATGTTCGTTGCGGAGGCCATAATCAAACGCAAGCAAAAGACGAAAGGCAGCAAAATTAGTGGATAGCAAATCCATTCTATAGTATTTGCAGATGACACTGCATTAACTGCAGATTCGGAGAAGGAACTAAGTAATGAGATATTTATGATACAGTAGTGCCTGTATTATTCCGAATTACGACACAAAGTTCCTTGGTACATGAATGACTGTCCAAAGAAACTTTGGATCGTAATTCGAATCAATTCAGGCACTGCAATATCGTATATATCTGCCGTCACCGGGCAAGCGACTTTCAAGTAAAATGTCTCCCCTGCATGGGAACATACACATATCAAAAAAAGTTTTGCATCAACCCGGTTCCCAGAACTCCTGAAGATGGACGTTGACAGTGGATATTGTATCAGAGACACAGTCCCTTTGACTTCAGAGATGTCACTAAACCCTCCCAAAGATGTAAGCAACCACGCATGAGCAGCGCCTATTAGACGGAGGGGGTTAGACAGCCCATCAGTTCCAGTCATTCCACCAGGAAGGAGGCACACGACTCGTGTTGTCTGTAGTTCAACTAAGCGTAGACGATCAACACCGTTGTTCGATCGCGTTCGCATTGTTATTTGGTGCCAGGAAGGACTCTCAATAAGGGAAGTGTCTAGGCTTCTCGGAGTGAACCAAAGCGATGTTGTTCGGACATGGAGGAGATACAGAGAGACAGGAACTATCGACGACATGCCTCGGTTACGCCGCCCAAGGGCTACTGCTGCAGTGGATGACGGCTACCTACGGATTATGGCTCGGAGGAACCCAGACAGCAAGGTCACCATGTTGAATAATGCTTTTCGTGCAGTCACAGGACGTCGTGTTATGACTCAAACTGTGCTCATTGGGCTGCATGATGCGCAACTTCACTCCCCACATCCATGGCGAGGTCCATCTTTGCGACCGCGATACCATGCAGCGCGATACAGATGGGCCCAACGACATTCCGAATGGACCAATCAGGATTGGCATCACATTCTCTTCACCGATGAGTGTCGCATATGCCTTCAACCAG
Organism: Schistocerca serialis cubense; assembly: GCF_023864345.2. Taxonomy (NCBI): domain Eukaryota; kingdom Metazoa; phylum Arthropoda; class Insecta; order Orthoptera; family Acrididae; genus Schistocerca; species Schistocerca serialis. The sequence goes on from NC_064640.1 coordinate 892,019,578, forward strand.
TCAATCGTCGGAGACGTGTTTGGGGGCAACCTGGTCAGGCTGAAAGCCTTAGACACACTGTCCAGCGAGTACAGCAAGGTGGATGTTCCCTGTTGTGTTGGGGTGGCATTATGTGTGGCCGACGTACGTCGCTGGTGGTCATGGAAATCGCCTTAACGGCTGTACGATTCGTGAATGCCATCCTCCGACCGATAGTGCAACCATATCGGCAGCATACTGGCGATGCATTTGTGTTCATGGACGACAATTCGGGCCTCCATCGTGCACATTTTGTGAATGACTTCCATCAGGATAACGACATTGCTCGACTAGAGTGGCCACGATGTCCTCCAGACATGAACCGTATCGAACATGCCTGGGATAGATTGAAAAGGGCTGTTTATGGACGGCGTGACCCACCAATCACTCTGAGGGATCTGCGCCGAATCGCCTTTGAGGAGTGGGACAATGTGGACCAACAGTGCCTTGATGAACTTGTGGATAGTACGCCATGACGAATACAGGCATGCATCAATACAAGTGGACGTGCCACTAGGTATTAGAGGTACCGGTGTGTACAACAATGTGGACCACCACCTCTGAAGGTCTCGCTCTATGGTGGTACAGTATGCAATGTGTGGTTTTCATAAGCAGTAAAAAGGGTGGAAGTGATGTTTATGTTGACCTCAATTCCAATTTTCTGTACAGGTTCCGGAACTCTCGAAACAGAGGTGATGCAAAATTTTTTTAGATGTGTGTACATAATGGACGTACCAGTACAAGTTGTAGACACATGGTTGACGACATATGGACGTTCGGGTCTGCCAGGATTCATGCTCTAATAGTCAAATGGTGAGGCGGCCGCTCGCGATAAACGGGAACTCCGGCTTCGAGCCCCGGTTCGGCTCAATTTTTTATAGACGTTATTCCATTATACAACTGATGGTAGTCCATATTCGGAACTGTGAATACATTTCTTGTGGGTCTAAGAAAAATGCTGCGACGTTTTCCATTAGCACTAAAGTACCAAACTTATGATGAACACGGGTGAAGCCATAGCAGTGGCAGTTAAAAAATCCAATAAAGAAACAAACAAACATCAAGATAGATTATGAAACCATAAAACAATGCAGTCGGTTACGATAGAATGTGATGTCTCTCAAGAGAACAGATACACCATAAAAATCAGTAGGAGAACTGCCCCTGCTAAAACGACCTTCAGTGACAAAAAACAACTTCTGACTAGCAGGCACACATGTATTAAAATTAACAAAGAATTAATCAAGATGTTTGTCTGGAGTGTTTTGTTACATGGCTGTGAAAATTGGTCCTAATAATTCATAATATACAACACTTGGAGGGAATGGAAATATTGATGTGGAAATATATTCCCAAAATAAACTGAATAGCGAAAAAATCGAGCTAGTGGGTCTCAGGGAAGAAACCGGACGGGGGAATTGATCTCTACCATAGAAAAGAATTCTTGACCAAAAGTTACATTTTAGGAAAGAAAGAAAGGCCGCGGAAGAATCATCTAGATTCTGTGATGGACTTAAATTCAGACACTACGCTGTCTTCAAGCGCTCAGCAGAGGATAGAAGACGAAGAAGAATAAGAAGAAGATGAAGACGAAGAGGGAGAAGATGATAATGGTTGTGGTGATGGTGGTGGTGACTTTGGTTATGTCCCCTCTCAGAGCAACTAGAACAGAAACATCAAGGAAAACGTTGTTGAGTTAAAAACTGTAACTGAGAAGTCGCACCAGGCTAAAGTTGATATTAAGTTCCTAGGGAAGGAGTGAGTAGCTCAGTGTGTCAAGTATTGTTTACAGAATATGGAGAACTAGTTTAAGTTCAGCCTTAGAAATTCCGTTTAGTGGACATTGTGGTGCGAGGTTAACGTTGCATTCCAGATGAGTCGACGCGCTTTGATAGTGAGCCCCTTACCCTATTAGTTTCTTCATACTCACAACCACCAACGTTCTTATTTCGCGCAACTGAACTGCTTCTTTCTTGCCCATCGTCATAAACGTGCAACTACACCAAACAATTATGAAGATTCTGACTTTCAGCTGACGATTTACCCACCGACGGCAATTGGACTAGAAGAGCCAACGCAACTCTACCGAGGTGGCGAGAATATCAGGCGTTGCAGCTCTTGTGGTCGACCAGTTCATCGGACATCCAAGTTTCGGCATCGTCGATACAAATCCCAAAGCTACCGCAGATCAGCGTTAACACCACGCTCCGTTTCTTTGATAACGCCGTCATCCGTCGTCCGCTGCCCACCCACACCATCCCGCACGTCGCTGGACTCAAACCGGCACCGCTGAGAGCAGTTCCGGCAGTCGCCACACAATTCCTATAGCGGCGCCACAGTCCCTGACACCTACACTGAATGTTGATACTCGGCCACTTCGCTCTTCGCCCACTTTACACAGCTAGCAGCAGCCGTCCTCCCTTGTTTCACCAACTGTGCGGTCAGTCGACAGATAAAGAAGTGATGTCAGCTCATGTTTATTCACAATAAACGATAAAAAAGTGAATTTATGTATATATTTTTTTGTTAAATATACCCAATGCCGAGATTTGTTCCACTTTCTTTGCCCAGAGTTCCGAGGAAAACGGAAAATTGAAAGTGTTACACCACGAACATTTTGACCCAACGTTTCCATACTGGCCGTCCAGTATTTACGTGTCTGTGGGACATATCGATTACAAATTCGACCTCATAGGAGCATAATTTCGTTAATTTCAGTATAGAAATTCTTTTTCGTATAAAGAATATTGTGAGTGCAAGAAGTCTATTTGGTGTGTCTAACATTACTGAAACGTTTCAGGTAGAGATCACAACACAGCATGCATAGAGGACGACACGCTCAGCTAACCTTCGGACTACATCATGAGAAGATTGTAGCATTGTATTGCTGGCTCTGACAAATAGACGGATGACAACTGTTGAAATCAGAGCATTAATTAAAGGCAGAAGAACGTCAGGAGCCATCTGGAACAGATTACTAACAGCTGGGATCAGATATCTAGTTCTTATGTCTTGACACAATATCAGAGACAATCGACACTTACATTGTCTAGAGCGGGAGTCAAATGGGGCATAGAGGGACATTCTGTGGTGTTCAGCAATGCGTCTCACTTTTCTTTGGGCTGTCAATAAGACGCCAATATGTCCGTAGACGATCTGGTGAGAGATCACAGGAAATGGCGATTCTTGAGACCCATACCCCACGGTCTTCTAAAATCGGGGTGTGGATATCTGTTGAATGACAATGGGACTGATTTTTTAATAACTGAAGGATGGTTACAAGTTCGCCAGTACGTGGCAAGAATGTATACCCATTGGCATACTCTTTATGGCCAGGGTACCAAACGGCATATTCCAGCAGGATAATGGGAGACCCCAAATCGCTGTTCTCTCGATAAAAGTCTTGAAAAACGTATGGATCCTCAAATGGTCTGCGTGGTTTTCTGATTAGTCATTCTTACAGAGTGTCTGGGATGCAATGGAAAGAAATATAATCTCATAGCAGCCTCCATCTAGTAAACTTCAGGAACTGACACAGCACGTGTTTCAGGCATGGCAAGAAATTGCTCACGATGACAATCGGAAGATGTTCGCTTCCATACCTCAACGAATACAAGTGTGTATTCGTGCCCGTGGAGGTCACACCTCATACTGATGTTGATGAAATTACAGTCTCTTAAAGGAGGAAAAGAAAAGGAAAAGAAATTTCAAGATGTGTTAGATGATGATCAGTTTGGCTTTAGGAAAAGAAAAAGCATCAGAGAGGCAGTTCTGACGTAGCGGATGATAATGGAACCAAGAATAAAGAAAAATCAACAAACCCTTATAGGATCTGTAGACCTGGAAAATGGTGCAAGATGTTCGAAATTATGAGGGGTAAGCTATAGGGAGAGACGAGTAATATACAATAAGTACAAGAGAAAGAGCCAAGAGGGAATAATAAGAGTCGACGACCAAGAACGAAGTGCTCGGATCAAGAAGAGTGTAAGACAGGGTTGTAGTGTTTCGCCCCTTCTGCTAAGTCTCTACATCGAAGAAGCAATAATGGAAATAAATGAAAGGTTCAGGAGTGGGATTAAAGTTCCAGATGAAAGGATATCAATGGTACGATTCGCCGAGGACATTACTATCTTGAGTGAAAGTGAAGAAGAATTACATGATCTGCTGAAAGAATGAACAGTCTAATGAGTACACAACATGGATTGGGAGTAAATCGAAGGAAGACGAAAGTAATGAGTAGCAGCAGAAATGAGAACAGCGAGAAACAACATCAGGATTGATGGTCACGAAGTAGATGAAGTTAAGGAATTCTACTCCCTAGGCAGCAAATTAACCAATGACGAACGAAGCGCCGGCTGCGGTGGTCTCGCGGTTCTAGGCGCACAGTCCGGAACCGTGCGACTGCTACGGTCGCAGGTTCGAATCCTGCCTCGGGCATGGATGTGTGTGATGTCCTTAGGTTAGTTAGGTTTCAGTAGTTCTAAGTTCTAGGGGACTGATGACCACAGCCGTTGAGTCCCATAGTGCTCAGAGCCATTTGAACCATTTTGAACGAACGAAGGAAGATGGACATCAAAAAGTGACTAGCTCTGGCAAAAAGGGCATTCCTGGCCTAGGGAAGTCTACGAGTATGAAAGACAGGTCTTAATTTGAGGAAGGAATTTCTGAGAATGAACGTTTGGAGTGCAGCGTAGTATGGTAGTGACACATGGACTGTAGGAAAACCGGAACACACAGAGAATCGAAACATTTGAGATGTGGTACTACAGACGAATGTTGAAAATTAGGTGGACTGATAAGATAAGGTATGAGGAGTTTCTGTGCAGAATCGGAGAGGAAAGGAATGTGTGGAAAACACTGACAAGGATGAAGGACAGGATAATGGACAAATGTTAAGACATCAGAGAATGACTTTCATGGTACTAGAGGGAGCTGTAGAGGAGAAGAACTGTAGAGGAAGGCAGAGATTGGAATACATCAAGCAAATAATTGAGGACGTAGGTTGCAAATGCTACTCTGAGAAATATCGGACTGATGCCTCATGCTACAACAGTTTCCATTTCCATCAGCGACAGGATGACTGATCAGTGCTGGTATTGCTCTTCTGAAAACTTTTTACTGCTGACAGATGAGTTGCTCCAACGGTGGTGTGCACTGTCTGTATATCTGAAAGCGTTTGTGTGTTTAGATTCTAGGGAAACAGAGATTCAAAATATAGTAAATGCAGGTATGGCCTGCCGGGGACACATCGGCCGTTATAAATGATATACAGATAAAACAGTAACAAGCCACCTAAAATTTGGTTTTATAACCGATTTCGGCTGCCAGACTTGAGCATCATCAGACAATCGTTTCCCACAGATGCTCGCCTTTGACGGGTGAAACCGGGCGTAAAATCTGGTTGTGTGCGACCTGTAGCTGTTTTATTTGTATATGGGAGCATGAAAACACAAGCCTTTTGGAACTATGAAATTAAGTTTTTTGATAAATCAAAATATGCATCTATGAATGCAGTCCACCACAAAGCGCATTTCTGTGAATTCAAAATTTGTTGTTGGGTGAAACTTCAGTATCGCTTTGTTCCGCCACTATCGTTGTAACATGAGTATGTCCTCCTTGAAATACTGTCCACAATGTGCACAGATGTTACTGCTGAACCATGTCCCATTCTTCGACGCTCTTCTGACGGCATTCAGTGTGAGTGGAAGGATCTTGCAAAGAAGCGCTATGAGTTTCAACGGTCTCAAGTATGGTGAATCGCATTTATAACTGCAGAAATTGCAGGCCATTCCATTCAACTGCCTTCTGACCCCTTGAGGAAGGTGGGCGCTGTACGCTTTTGCATTGCCGTTTTGAAAGACGAATTCATCACGAAAATGTTGTCTGTTACGCTGGACATGAGGTGGTAGGATCCTGCCCCAATACTTCATATCCTTCAAATTACCCTCAATAGCGATGAGTGGCTTCCGACTCCGTACATCTTACCGCTCAGAACACGACTGACTAACCTTCATGCAGAACCTGAGGGACAGGCATTGATATCTGTCTGCCTCCAGTCATCACTGACGATCATCCGGCGCCATACAAATACCGTACTCGTCGGTCAAGAGAACTCGACGTCACTATTCCAGTTTCCATTCGAGATTTTCTCGTGCCCAACTACTTCGTGTATCACGGTGTTGGGAAGCTTGTGCTATTCCTCGTAAAAGACGTTTATGGGCAAAACAGGCTGTGTGGAGTCGCAATTTGTACGCAGTGGTCATCAGTGATCAGTAATACGCAGAATTTTAATATTTTGGGTCTGAAGATAGCGGCTTAACTATAGGATGACGTAGCTGTGACGTACACCAGTTTGCTGACCATCTGCCTTCCCTGAAGTGTCAATGAGCGCATGAACTTAAGCGTGATGTGATCCTTCGAAGCACATTGACAAGCCTAACAGTGTTCACCAGCCCCACTGTCCCGTTCACGAGTGGAGGCACATTGCCAGCTACAGAGAAAGCTGACTTCTGACTGACCTCTACCTCAGTGACACAGCTGGTCGTACGTTGTGCGTTCCTAGAGTCAAGACAGCACTGAGAAAGACTTCCCTCTGTGAAAAAAAACCACACAAACTATGAAAACCGTTAGGTTGATTCAGAACTGTTTTCGGGTAATTTATTGGAACTAGCTTCTTGAGTTGCCAAGGGGCAGGAAATGCTGGAGTGACGTAATCTAACACGTGCGGCCGGTATAGTCTGAAGCGTCGCTGCTGCTCATGTGCACCGCTGAGTCTTTTCCGTTTTTATCTTTAGATGTGTAGGAAGTAGGTAACACCACAGAAATCGCCACTAGTGACACGAACTCAAAGCAGAAAACTCTTGCACAAAATAGAAACAAAAAGGTCTTACTATATTTTTTCAAAAGGTTTATGTCTTGAGCAGAAAAAGTACGTCAGTTAATTGTACTAATGACATTCCTCCAACTTCCGGTATGGATGCATTGCTGAACATGACAATGCTCCATATTACACATTTCAGACGAAAAGTATCCGGACACACCTAGGTAATGTGGGACTGAGCATTAGATGGGACGAGAGGAGGACACACCAATATAAACTGTAAAGAAATGGGACGGTAATCGGTGGAAGTAATGTAGTACATGTACTCACAAACAAATGATTACTGTTTCAAAAACGTTGGACGCTTTATTCAGCAAAAAGACCTTCAGAAACTGAGCATGTCAGTAACGCGTTGGTCCACATCTGGGCCTTATGAAAGCAGTTATTCGTCTTGGCATTGACTAACAGAATTGTTGAATGTCCTCCTGAGGGATATCGCGACAAATTATGTACAATTGGTGCGTTACAGCGCCAAAACCCCGAGCTGGGTTGGAGGGCATTGCCCATAATGCTCCAGACTTTCTTAACTGGTGGAGAGATTTGGCGACCTTGCCGGCAAAGATAAGGTTTGGCAAGCTTGAAGACAGGGAGTAGAAACTCTCACCGTGTGTGGGCATTAGCTTACTGAAACGTAAGCCCAGGTTCACTTGTAATGTAGAGCAACAAAACGGGGCGTACTATATCGTCGACGTACCGCTTTGTTCTAAGAGTGCTACTGATGACAACTGAAGATCTCAAGCTGTGAAATGAATGGCTCACCAGAACGTCACTCACGGTTGTTGGACAGCACGGTGGGCGGCAATCTGATTGGTATCTTACCGCTGTCCGTGGTGTCTCCAGACACGTCTCCGGCCTGTAATCTCATTGACTGGAGTAGAGTTGTCTTCAGTGATGAGTCCCGCTTCGAACGGAGTCTTGATGACCTGCGAAGACGTGTTTGGAGATGTCCCAGCTGCAGTGACCAGCGGGATACCGACCTGACTGTCGCCCGCCTTACAGCCTGACAACCAGGGATGATGGTCTCTTCATAGCAGGACCCCTTCGGTTGTCATCCGTGGCAGTCTTAAGCACAGCGGTACGTCGACGATATTCTACCCCCGTTTTGTTGCTCTTCATGGCAGGTGAACATGGGCTTACATTTGAGCAGGCTAACGCCCGCCAGCACGTGGCGAGAGATTCTACTACTCGTCTTTATACTTATCGAACCCTACTAAATTCCGTCCCATCCCGATAATTCCTTCAAGTTGTGTCGTTTTTCTGTCTTAGAGTGTAAAATGAGGCGGGGACTATTGTATTGTCAATAGAGAAGCACTAACAGCAGAATGGGTTGGTCAGGAGAGTTCAGTGACTTCGAACATCGACTACTCATTGAATGTGACTTGAGTAACGAATCAATCGGGGACGTTTCGTACATGCTAAAGCTGGCCATCTCGATGTACTGTGAAGTTGAAAGTTAGGGAACAGGCACAACTAAACCGAGACCAGGTAGACTTAATTCACTGACGGACGGTGATCGTTAAGCGTTATGGAAGGTAGTTGTAAAAAAAAAAAAAAAAAACTAATCAACTAATGCAGTCAGTGGAAGAAACCACTCGTCAGTCCAATAATGCTACCAGCAGTCCAACTGGCACAGTGACTGTTTGTTAGGAGTTAAAAAGAATGTGGTACAATGGTCAGGCAGCTTCTCATAAGCCAGTCATTCCTGTAATTAATGCCAAGCGGTGTCTGAGAGTTAAGAGTGATGTCACTGGCCAATGGATGGTGGGAAATCAGTAATTTGATGTCACGAATCACGCTGTATGCGAGAACCCGACGAAAGGGTTTGGGTTTGCGAATGCCTAGAGAACCTTACCTGATGTGTGGTGTGAGAGTGAAGTATGGAGGATTTCATGTTACGGTGTGGGACTGTTTTTCGTGGTTATGGGATTGGTCTCCCTTTTGGGCCTAAGAAAAACGTAAATGCGGAAGGGTATGAAATCATTTTACAGCACTGTGTACTGCGTACAGTATTGGAACCGTTCGGAGGCGATGATTGTTGGTATCAGCATGACAATGCACCCTGTCATAAAGCAGCATCTGTGAAACAATGGTTTCTGGACACAACCTTCCCGAAATCGACTGCTCTGCCTATAGTTCCGAGATCACTGGAACTGCGGGAAGTTCCACGGGACTGGAAGAAGGCCCAGGTCATATCAATCTATAAAAAGGATAGAAAATCTGATGCACACAATTACCGGCCAATTTCACTGCCATCGATTTGTTGTAGAATCATGAAACATATTTTGTGTTCAGACAGAATGACTTTTCTAGACTCTGAGAAGCTCATCTGCAGAAACCAGTACGGTTTTAGAAAGCAGCGGTCATGCGAGACACAACTGGCCATCTTTCGCATGATACACAACAGCCTCTAGGTACCGGCTCCCAGGTTGATGCCATATTTATCGACTTTCGAAAGGCGTTCGACTCGGTTCCACACTGTCGCTTGCTACAAAAAAAATGCGCGCTTACAGTCCATCCGATCACATATGCGATGAGGCTGTTTGCCGATGATGCTGCAGTTTACAGGAAAGCAGTATCACACGAAAGTTGTGAACAAATCAATGAGGATTTGCAGAAAATAAATGCGTGGTGTAATGACTGGTAGTTACCTCTCAATAGTAGGAAGTGTAACCTATTGCGTATAACTAGGCGAAAATCCCCATTAATGTACGGGTACAAAATAAAAGCCCAGTCTTTGGAAGCGGTAACGTCCGTCAAGTATCTGGGTATGACTATTCGAAATGATCTCAAATGAAATGATCAGATTACATAAGTAACGGGTAAGGCGAACGCTAGATTGCGGTTTATTGGAAGAATCCTGAAGTGATACAATCCTTCAACAAAGGAAATAGCTTACAATACGTTACTTCGTCCAGCCTTGGAGTATTGTTCATCTGTATGGGACCCTTACCAGTTGGGTCTGATTCAAGAGATTGAGAAGGTCCAAAGAAGAGCTGCAAGATTCGTGATTGGTACGTTTAGCCATCGCGAGAGCGTTACAAATTTCATAGAGAGTTTGAAGTGGGACACACTTGCAGATAGACGGCGCGCTAAACAGAAGGGGCTGCTCACTAAATTCCGAAATCCAATCTTCACCGAGGATGTAGAGCATATATTATTACCACCAGCTTTCAAATCGCGCAATGATCACCATTCAAAGATAAGGGAAATAAGAGCTCATACTGAGGCGTTCAGGCAGTCGTTTTGCCTCTCGGGATCCGCGAGTGGAACAGAAGGGAAGAAATATGACTTTGGCGCGAATTGTGCCCTCCGCCACACACCGCCTGGTGGCTAGCGGAGTATATATGTAGATGTAGATGTGAGCTTGAAGCTAATGGGACACCAATGGAATGAGTTAAAACGTTCCTTTTGCTCCAGGCCCCAGTGTCCAACATCACTACGTTCTCTAGTGTTGGACCTTGGGGAACAGAGGACTGCCATTCCTTACAGACGTTGACTCACTTCACTGAAAGTGTCCCCAGCAGAGCTGAAGCCGTTATAAGGACGAAGGGCGGACACACCCCGTAATGACCCCTAATAATACTTTCGGTCCGTTAGTGTTTATCAGCAACAAATATCTGCAAGTCTTTAGTTGAAAACTTCTATATGCCTGAAATTAGACTGAATAAAACCTAAGTTCTCTGCTGATTCTACACAAGGATTTTCAAACTGATTACTAGATGATAGCTTACACCGTCTGAGATATCACAGATTATTCCCCTTAACATCAGATCTATCTTGCGTCCGGTTTGTTTATTTGGAAGTTCATTTTACACCTTATCAGCTGTGACCTGTTATGTGAATCAATATCTGTACGTTATGCAGTCTAAAACCGGTTTTGTTTTTAGTGAGAATCTAATAGTAAGTACGAAAAATTTTAACACGTCCTGTTTTACGCACTCATAGAATATAAATTGAGCTAATAGCATGCGAACAAGTACGAAAAACAATAATTGTTTATTATCTTGGTACTAACAGAAATTACAATTTTTAATTTATGAAATCGTTCTCATAATCGTTGGCTTCAGCAGTGAGTCCCATAAGTAACAAACCACTGCTTTTTAGTCAAAGAAATAATTAATATATGCAGTGTTAGCTGTTTGCATGTATTAAGAACCTGACCGAAAAAATAAATATTTTTTTCTTTTTTGCTTTGAACACGGATTTATTATATGAATTTATTGTATGAATATATTTGCATTCCTTAATAAGAGAGTTATGTTTTCAAGGAAAGAAAAAATTCTCTCACTGTGACCTTATTTTTCTTCATACCGTCTGGTCTTTCTCCTAAGACACAAGAAAGCCCCTGACACTGTGTATCTGGTATGTAGCGCACTACCTTACGAATGAAAATGATTAATTTTGAAAATTTGCAGCTCATTTTGCACGAATTACTTGACAGCACAAACAAGTCGAATATATTCAACATACTTCCAATCTGAAAGTTTTCACATCGTGAACTTTGATGCCTATTTTGATACTCTCATCATAACTTGATTATTTACTTGTATGATCTCATATTCATCATTTAAATGTGCCAGAAATCATTTCCGCGATTACATTCTGTCAGTCTGAAGGATTCGCTCAGTAGTGGCAATTTTAAAACTCACGAAAGCTCGCACTTAGAGCAAGCAGTGACTCCAACCTACAACATCCACGTAACGAAACACAACAGTTTGTAAATATGTGTTATTTACTATAAGAAAGACAGCATTTCCCTCAAGTAGGAAACCACCAGTCAAGCAAATCATGTGTTATTTACAAAAACTCAAGGAGCTGTGTAGACAAATAGTTCTAGAGTGATCTTAATAAATCAACAAGTAGGTCAATTTTCCATGACAGTTGGATTAAGACTTAGAAGTGAAAAAGTAAACATGAAATTATTTTGAGATACTTTTTGCGTAACAAAAGTGAAGGTATTATCCCTTCAGTACGATTTCCTTGCGTTCTGTCGGCCAGACTTTGGGCTGCGGGTGTGGCTTACCTGCAGAGCGGCGCGAGCAAGGCGCCGCGCCTTCAGTAGCCGTCCGCACCGGCCGTAACCATGGAGACAGCCTGCTCCACCCACGCTCACCCCTCCGGCCGAGGCCAGGCGCTTGCGCCATAACCGAAGTACTGATTGCTCTCGTTCGTCCCTCCGACACCTCCCGCCCCAGTGAAAAATAGTAGGAAACCGGGAGCACCATTAGGCTGTAACAAGCCTAGAGCAGAGCAGTGATAGAACAGTATCAGGTTCTAGATACTTCTGCCGGTTCACATGATAGCTGTTGCTCCCCAAACATAACTGCTGGCAACCTTACATTCGTAGTGTAACTAATCCGTATAATCAGGCTTTGGTAAGATATGTCACTACTAAATATTTTTTTCTGGGGATTGACACCAATTAACTGCGTTGCTGTCATACGTTTCCGAAATAACACCGAAAATGATATTTTGTGTATAGAAGTGTATTTTTACGAAGTTCTTTCTGAGTGGTGAAGGAGGATACTTAGCGTGGAAGTATGTAATACACATGGTGGTCCATTGATCGTGACCGGGACAAATATTTCACGAAATAAGCGTCAAACGAAAAAACTACAAAGTACGAAACTTGTCTAGCTTGAAGGGGGAAACCAGATGGAGCTATGGTTGGCCCTCTAGATGGCAGGTCAAACGGATATCAACTGCGTTTTATAAAATAGGAACCCCCATTTTTTATTAAATATTCGTGTAGTACGCAAAGAAATATGAATGTTTTAGTTGGACCACTTTTTTCGCTTTTTGATACAGTAGATGGCGCTGTAATAGTCACAAACATACGGCTCACAATTTTAGACTAACAGTTGGTAAGAGGTAGGTTTTTTAAATTAAAATACAGAACGTAGGTACGTTTGAACATTTTATTTCGGTTGTTCCAAAGTGATACATGTACCTTTGCGAAATTATCGTTTCTGAGAACGCACGCTGTTACAGCGTGATTACCTGTAAATACCACATTAATGCAATAAATGCTCAAAATGATGTCCGTCAGCCTCAATGCATTTGGTAATACGTGTAACGACATTCATCTCAATAGCCAGTAGTTCGCCTTCCTTAATGTTCGCACATGCATTGACAATGCGCTGACGCATGTTGTCAGGCGTTGTCGGTGGATCACGACAGCAAATATCCTTCAACTTTCCCCACAGAAAGAAATCCGAGGACGTCAAATCCGGTGAACGTGCAGGCCATGGTATGGTGTTTCGACGACCAGTCCACCTGTCATGAAATATGCTATTCAATACCGCTTCAACCGCACGCGAGCTATGTGCCGGACATCCATCATGTTGGAAGTACATCACCATTCTGTCATGCAGTGAAACATCTTGTAGTAACCTCGGTAGAACATTACGTGGGAAATCAGCATACATTGCACCGTTTAGATTGCCATCGATAAAATGGAGGCAATTATCCTTCCTTCCTTATTGCCGCACCATACATTAACCCGCCAAGGCAGCTGATGTCCCACTTGTCGCAACCATCGTGGATTTTCCGTTGCCCAGTAGTGCATATTATGCCGGTTTACGTTACCGCTGTTGGTGAATGACGCTTCTTCGCTAAATAGAACGCGTGCAGAAAACCTGTCATCGTACGACGTTCAAAGTCGTCGCCATGCAATTCCTGGTGCATAGAAATGTGGTACGAGTCAAATCGATGTTGTGTAGCATTCTCAACATCGACGTTTTTGAGATTTCCGATTCTCGAGCAATTTGTCTGCTACTGATGTGCGTATTAGCCGCGAAAGCAGCTAAAACACCTACTCGGGCATCATCATTTGTTGCAGGTCGTGGTTGACGTTTCACATGTGGCTGAACACTTCCTGCTTCCTTAAATAACGTAACTATCCGGCGAAGGTCCGGACACTTGGATGATGTCGTCCAGGATACCGAGCAGCATACATAGCACACGCCCGTGGGCATTTTGGTCACAATAGCCATACATCAACACGATGTCGACCTTTACGCAATTGGTCAACTGTCCATTTTAACACGTGTAATGTATCACGAAGCAAATACCGTCCGCACTGGCGGAATGTTACGTGATACCACGTACTTATACGTTTGTGACTATTACAGCGCCATCTATCACAAAGCGAAAAAAGTGGTCCAACTAAAACATTCATATTTATTTACGTACTACACGAATATGTAGTAAAAATGGAGGTTCCTATTTTAAAAAAACACTGTTGATATCCGTTTGACCCATGGCAGAACCATCTAGCGGGCCAACCATAGCGCCATCTGGTTTCCCCCTTCAAGCTAGATGAGTTTCGTTCTTTGTAGTTTTTTCGCTTGATGTTTATTTCGTGAGATATTTGGCCCGGTCACTATCAGTGATGTGTAACCAATGGCACACCATACCATCTCGCCGGATGATACGCCAGTATGGCGATGACGGATACACGCTTCCAATGTGCGTTCACCGCGATATCGCCAAACACGGATGCGACCATCATGATGCTGTAAACAGAACCTGGAGTCATCCGAGAAAATGACGTTTTGCCATTCGTGCACCCATGTTCGTCGTAGAGTACACAATCGCAGATGCTCCTGGCAGTGATGCAGCTCTCCGAGCTGACAGTCGATGCTGCTGCAAACGTCGTCGAACTGTCTGTGCAGATGGTTGTTGTCTTGCAAACTTCCCCATCTGTTGAGTCAGGGATTGAGACGTGGCTGTACGATCCGTTACAGCCATGCGGATAAGATGCCTGTCATCTCGACTCCGCCGGACAGTGTGGCCGTGCGGTTCTAGGGGCGACAGTCTGGAACCGCGTGACCGCTACGGTCGCAGGTTCGAATGTGTGTGATGTCCTTAGGTTAGTTCGGTTTAAGTAGTTCTAAGTTCTAGGGGACTGATGACCACAGATATTAAGTCCCATAGTGCTCAGAGCCATTTATTTATTTTTTTCCTCATGTCAGCACGTTGTAGGTGTCGCCACCGGCGCCAACCTTGTGTGAATGCTCTGAAAAGCTAATCATTTGCATATCACAGCATCTTCTTCAAATGGTTCAAATGGCTCTGAGCACTATGGGACTCAACTGCTGAGGTCATTAGTCCCCTAGAACTTAGAACTAGTTAAACCTAACTAACCTAAGGACATCACAAACATCCATGCCCGAGGCAGGATTCGAACCTGCGACCGTAGCGGTCTTGCGGTTCCAGACTGCAGCGCCTTTAACCGCATGGCCACTTCGGCCGGCACAGCATCTTCTTCCTGTCGGTTAAATTTCGCGTCTGTACCACGTCATCTTCGTGGTGTAGCAATTTTAATGGCCAGTAGTGCATAAGTGACATACCCTCCAGTTTTACGGGTAACTCTAAAATATTTCTTTTTGCTGATTACACTAGCTTGGTAGTAAAGGATGTTGTGTGCAACATTGGGTCGGTATCAAATAGTGCAATACATGACCTAAGTTCATGGCTTGTAGAAAATAAACTAAACCACACAATTCAACAAAACTTGACGCTTTAATTTCACAGAACGAGCATTTGATTAGTGAAACTGAACAGTTCAAATTTCTGGGTGTTCAGATAGATAGTAAGCTGTCGTGGAAAGTCCACGTTCTGGATCTTGTTCAAAGACTTAATACTGCCATTTTTACTATTCGAATGGTATCAGAAGTGAGTGATCGTTCGACACGAAAATTAGAGTACTTTGCTTATTTTCATTCGTTTATGTCGTATGGTAATATATTTTGGGGTAACTCTTCCCATTCTAAAAGGAAATTTTTGGCTCAGAAACGGGCGGTTCAGGCAGTAAGTGGTGTAAGTTCACGAACCTTTTGTCGATCACTCTTCATGAGTCTGGATATTTTGACATTGGCCTCTCAATATATATATATATACTCCTTACTGTCATTTCTTTTAACAATATTAGCTTATTCCCAAGAATAAGCAGCTTTCATTCGGTTAATACTCGGCAGAACTCAAACGTGCATTCGGATCGGACTTCCATAACTCTTGTGCAAAAAGGTGTGCTCTATACTGCTGCATCCATTTTCAATAAACTACGAATCGTATTCAAAAATCTTAGCAACAATCCACGCGCTTTCAAATCGAAACTGAAGAGTTTCCTCATGGGTCACGCCTTCTATTCTGTCGAGGAGTTCCTTGAAAAATTAAGCTGATTCTTATTGTATTGATGATTGCGTTTACTTAAACTTATGGACTGGCCTTTTTCGGGTTCACGAACATTTATTTTTATCTGTTATTACTTTTATGTTGTAATTTAATGTACTGTCACGTTCCATGACCTTGGAGATTTGCTCCTCAATTTGGTCCTACGGAACTTGACGTGTAAATAAATAAATAAATAACAAGACATGTATCCACTGACAACAATTTTGTAGACTCTTCGTCAGTAAGTTGGGAATTTTAAACTCTCCGCCATGTAATGCAATTTCACTAAGTAAATTCGTCTTAAAGAGTCCCTCACAACCTGAAAAGAATAGTGATGTCCACAGCTTCAACACTAAAAGAACTGAAGACTTTGATCAGTTGTTACTACAGCTGTCACTGTCTTATAAAGGAACCTAATAGTGAGCCACAAAAATCATTATTTGCTCGCTCTCTGGCATGTGAGTCTGACAAATAGCAAAGCAAATTCTACAACCAAAATAAAATTCTTCCTTATGGGCAGTTGGTTTAATTATACATTGCTTGCAAGTATAGCTTAAAAAGAGCTGAATTGTAGCGTATTACTCGTTAAATGAGCAGTATTTAAGAGTAATATGGTCAGTCTTCTTAAATTTATGCTGCTCTGCTGATTAGTAATCTGTAAACGGTCAGCAAGTAGTCATATTCATAAACACTGTGTACACTGAGTCGTTCCTCACCGTTTGTACAAAAAATTGTGCAATCCTTCTGTTGGCATATCTGTGGTTTATATTCGTATTCATTCTATAAGTTTCTCGTCCACGTGACATTCTGTGTTGTGTGTGAACTGGCAGCTGCTATAGGTAATGCTGTTCTTGTACATGTAGAGTTAGTCCGTTGTTTCACTGTATAAGTGGACTGGAAATGAATGGAAGGAAAAATAAGGAATGCCGTGAAAAAATGGATAACAATTAATTTCACACTTGACATCCCAAGCCTACCGTACTAACCGGTTTGCGAAAAGCGCGCGAGTTTGTATTTTCGAGTCAAATATGCCTGATTACGGGTAGTGGAACAACACTGTAAATGGGGAAAAGGAGACTGTTGGACTACTGCTTGTGAATGAAACAGCTCGTCAAGATAGCAATGTGACAGTTCCAGACAGTTACCCCGTATGGTATTACTTGCTGGTAAGTGAAAGTACGAGTGGCTGTGATGGTTTTATTATTGGCACGGGATGTGCTATTCAGGCACATCTCGCGGGGTTTCTTATTTGCACTCACATCGAATCTTCATGCAATATTCTATATTACAGTAGGAAGCCTGTGCTCGCCCGTTAGTAGGTCACTTACCTTTGATGCCACGTTGATCGCTACGAATAGCGTGTACCAGAATTGTCTCTGTTGCATATGTAAATTTCTGATGAAAATAATTGTTTAAAACTTATAATAATCGGTCGTAAGTATTAGAGCTTATCTGTGAAAGATGTTAGCTATCGGCTGGTCGTTGTGGCCGAGCGGTTCTAGGCGCGTCAGTCAGGAACCGTGGGACCGCTAAGGTCGCAGGTTCGAATCCTGCCTCGGGCATGGATGTGTGTGATGTCCTTAGGTTAGTTAGGTTTAAGAAGTTCTAAGTTCTAGGGAACTGATGACCTCAGATGTTAAGTTCCACAGTGCTAAGAGCCATTTGAACCATTTTGTTAGCTTTTAATAAAACTACTGTAGTTCACATTTATGTCTAAATTGTAATAAGATGAATTTGTGAAAAATTATTGTATAACTTTTTTTTAAAAAAACTCATTTCCGTAAAGGTAAATGTGTTAAATGAAATTATGTCAATTTCAAAACAGGTTCATGCCGAGGGCATTAGAGTTTTATAAATGAAATGTAAAAGAGGTAGTGGTTCCAATCTCAAGTGGCATGGAAAGGCGGGATGATGTGTAGGCAGCACTGACGACAGAATCAACATTGTAGGCTTAGCGTGACAATTGGTTATGCATCAATCATTGCCTAATTAGTCTCAGAGGGAGACTTCTGTTTTATAGTAGCACGGCATTTACAATTGGGCTATGTTATATATAAATCTACGCCAAAAGAAGAATATATTAAGCCCAAAAACATCAAGAGTTCAAAGAAATTCATTTTCCTAAGATATATACCTAGACAGGATCCGAGTGAAGATAATCCTACAATTTTAAAGAACTGTAATTTTGAAAACTTATTCTAGTAAAATATTTTGGAAGCGTTTTTTATATAATCAGTAAATGTTGTTTGTGAAAAATTAAATTTAAACGCGCCCGGGTTCCCGGGTTCGATTCCCGGCGGGGTCAGGGATTTTCTCTGCCTCGTGATGACTGGGTGTTGTGTGATGTCCTTAGGTTAGTTAGGTTTAACTAGTTCTAAGTTCTAGGGGACTGATGACCATAGATGTTGAGTCCCATAGTGCTCAGAGCCATTTCGTTCAGCCAATTAAATTTAAAGTCTTCTGGAAGCAATTTTGCTGAAGTCCACGTGTTCTTTAGGAAATGCAAGAAAAATATCTGCTGAATGAAAATAAAAACACGACGGAAAATTGTTTATTTTAAACAAATAATCCTGCTATTTTGATAAATAACTTCGTTTGTTACATATCCTGTTCATATAAAGTAAAGTAGTATACTGAAATTGGGTAGTGTAAGAGACACTATACGTCTAACTATACTGTGGTATAAAGGTTAAACTGCTCAACTCCAGTGCTATAACCAAAAGAGAACTTAATCAGTTACGTTTGTCTTATCTTTTGAATGGTATTTAGTGAACATTTCATAAGAGCTGAAAGTTTTTACCATTCTCACACAAAGTAGAGTTTAAGGGCCATGTTTTGGCTGATTGTTGAGATGGTCCGTAAATGAAAGAATGATAAATTTCAAAGTGTGTGTTAATATTGTGTTAGTATCATAACATAGTAATTTTGATTAACTAAGTTAGAATAATAACTGGTTCTTCAAATCTCAGGTGCAGATACTCATCAAGGTCTATATTCATTTGTCTACACTTGAATAATATTATCTACACAATGAATAGAGAAAGTGTTAATGTATCTGGGTGCTGTACTATAATTCCTCTGGAGCTGCCAAAGTAAGAATGAAAGTTAACTGTTGAGCTAAGCGTGAGAAACTTGTTCTGCTTTCTAAAGTACAGTAATATATATACAAAATAGCAAATCACAATTACCCTTTAAAATAAGCCAAAGAAGGTAATTTCTTGCTCGATTAGGCTGGCGACCGTTCATAAATAGTCTTGACCAAATAAAAGTCCTGGAACGAAAAGGCTTCTGGTTTGATCCCTTATTAACTATAATACTATTCTATACAGTCATCTCTTCAGGATTTGAAATAATAATAGGCATATACTATATGGTCAAACAAAGTTTTAAAATTCCTGTAAAAGGGATAACGTTAACTTAGGAAATTTAAGATTTAGAATCTACTTTGGAATAACTTTTATAGGGATTGTCAGAGAAGTTACTGATCCGATGGTACTGACAGGAGGCCATGTTTAGAAGAGAAAAAAAATGGCTCTGAGCACTATGGGACTTAACAGCTGTGGTCATCAGTCCCCTAGAACTTAGAACTACTTAAACCTAACTAACCTAAGGACATCACACACATCCATGCCCGAGGCAGGAATCGAACCTGCGACCGTAGCAGTCGCGCGGTTCCGGACTGCGCGCCTAGAACCACGAGACCACCGCGGCCAGCTTAGTAGTGTTATATTTGACTCTGTGTGACAGGACGCTTTAATGCTACACGTCGTTTTTTCGTGTGACAGTACTAATAATACTAACAACAGTTAAATGTTATAAGTTAATTAAGTCACAGCTGACAATGATTCAACTAATCGTTTAGGATGTCAAGATATTTTACACTTAATTCGACTGAATAATTAATGAAACTGTTCACAATGCCTTGGTCACTTACTGCATACGAATTTGACAGGTCCACAAAAGGAACTGTACAGTACTGTTCCAAATTGTAAACATTTATCTGCCTTGTTCGCAGATGCGCGACCGCTCCTGACGCATCTACAATCTTCCATTGCCAATTCCAGTCTCACACTTTTGTGTTTCTTCAGCTTAACGCAAACCTCTGTTTCTTGTCCCCCAGCCAATGAGAAGCCAGGAAGAGTCGCACTGTCTTATCAGCTAAAGAAATGCATCTGTTTCCGTAGCCTCAAATCCACCAGTTGCAGACGTGGTAATGTTATACGATTTGTAACACATTCATTGGTTTTGGCTGGATAGCATGTCACCTGCAACAACGTGATTGTTCTGGAAGATGAGTCAAACATATGAAACTGACAACCTCTAAGTGTTGTGTGATCGTTTTCTCCGTAGATACCGTTTTTTCTGTTATTTTTCTCATCCACGTGTATCTCGTGTGAGAAGCAGAGACAAAACACGGTAAATATCGTTAATCAGCGGCACTCTGATTCATCAGGCACTAGTTTAATAATACAGCGTGTGTATGTTTGTGTTATGTGTACGGCTGGTCCGATATTCAACTGTTAATCGTCTCGAATGATTAGTTTTTGCTACAGACTATACATGGTTTGAAGTATTGTTAAGCGTACATCTAGTTTTTTTGTGTAATAATTGTGAGTATTTTGTAATGGATTAATAGGCAAAATCTCTTACGACCGCTCCCAACAGACCGTGACAATTTACATTGCGCATACAGTAAACGTGGGACGTGAGCTGTTGCTTCTTTCTGAGATAGTCATATACCTTGTTTTGAAGTTTCTGCATGTCTGGCCTGTATAAATACACTGACGAGAGTGGCATGTTAATTGGTAGATCCCTAATTTGCTGTATTTCTGAGCGTCTGTGTCATGAGTTCCGAACTTTTTCTTGAATTTGTTGTCTGCACAGCCGCTTTTAAATATTTTGTTGTTGTAAATGAATATGGCACGTTTGGGACATTTTTTTGCATATGGAGGAGGTCCTCGGTACTGACTGACGATAGTATTTGCCACATATCTCGGCACAGAGACGTTATGTTACTTCATTTTAATTTAAGGAGTCATTTTGTCATTATTGGTTATTGTGAACACTACCGTTACAAGACACCATTGTAAGACTAGTTACCGATGCCCTTCGTCATCGTAACTAATTATCAGCACCTTCCCTCTTTATGGTTAAAGCTACTGGTTCTCTCGCCTTTGTGCACAGCCGACGATAGTATCCGTTCGTGGCTAAAACGACGCTGGTATTATCAAAGAGAGTCTTATGTTTTTCTCGTTGCAAAGCGTGTCCCAGTACAGCTAATGTGTCTATTACTGACAATTGCTTTTGTGCCTCACTGTTCACTTTCAGTATTTTCTTCGCAAAAGCCATGTACACCTGCGTACAGTTATACCGCAGTCTACACAGAGTGGTCACAAACAGTCTGAAAAGCTTGTGAAAGTATTTCAGGGGAGATTGTACTGCAATTATTAAAAAAATTCGATACCTTGCGCCGTTTCCGAGTTATTTAGCACAGAAGTTACCGAATCAGGCATCTGTGCGCGTAAACTGAAGGAGACTGCCAGATACAATTAGTGTCCGTTGTTCTAATAGCGTAGATGATAGTGCACGAGACTGGTCAACCTTTGGCTCGGATTGGACCCTCACTACCCTCGCACGTCCAATTTTTGCATCGCTGCCCTGTTCGGTTTTAGGAAACCATACGAAGTAAACGTATCAGGCGGGCCGCCTGAATTTGCGAGCGCTACACATGGTTGGCTAACTTCAATGCTAATTAACTCGTAAATGGCGCAATAAACAGAATTTTTTCTTAACAGTTATTCGTCAGCACAACCTATCCTACAATAGCCTCAGAAGCTTTTCAGACTGTTTCTGTCAAACTGTTCGTCGATGCTTCTGACGACTGGGGAGCGGCCTCGACCAGCGTTAACCATTCCTGTATGTTGCTTGGAAAAATAAAACGTAATTATATGTCACGAAGACAAAGACACAGATGAATATAACCAACGTTCATATATATATCTGATGAAGGTCTTCCGTTAGTGGAAATGTTTCTGTTGGAGTGACTGGAGCCGGCCGGTGTGGCCAAGTGGTTCTAGGCGCCTCAGTCCGGAACGGCGCAACCGCTACGGTTGCCTGTTCGAATCCTGCCTCGGGCATGGACGTGTGTGACGTCCTTAGGTTAGTTAGGTTACGTAGTTCTAAGATCGAGGGGACTGATAACCTCAGATGTTAAGTCCCATAGTGCTCAGAGGCATTTTTTTGAATGACTGGACGATTAATCAACTCAGGTTCACAGAAAATAAGCGACATTGAAGGTTGGGGCAGGTGGAGAAATCGGCTGTGGCAGAGAACGGGCTGTGGGACACCGACCACGTACTGAAATTTGCCGTCACCGAAGTTATGGTTCAAATGGCTCTGAGCACTATGGGACTTAACTGCTGAGGTCATCAGTCCCCTAGAACTTAGAACTACTTAAACCTAACTAACCTAAGGACATAACATACATCCATGATCGAGGCAGGATTCGAACCTGCGACCGTAGCGCCTAGAGCCGGAAGTTCTGGCTGTAAGGAAGAACTATCACACTCGCTTATTCAGGGAAGCTATAGAAATACACGAACACGAGAACAGCTTCAACAGGAAAGAAGAAAGTCTCAAGAAGAACGGATCCTGGCTTCCCGTACTGCAGCGAACGACCGTCGCAGGTAGCAATAGAACAGCACCGGAAATGACCGCGGGGAAGTCCTTGGACGTTGGCGCACCATGTACACAGTTAGCGGCCGCGAGCTCGGCTCCAGTCAACCACCAGCAATGGAGGGTGAAACTACGACAATGCCAGCCACTCGTGCTGCCAAAATGTCAAGAAAATCATCAGACGAACGTCGGAAAAAGAACTCGAGACACAAGCCAACAGACTGTTTGTCATTCTACGTGCCATTATTTCACACAATGCTTTTTCAGAGCTACTGTGTTCGCGGTACTCTGCATGAGCCGAGACCTGATCCAGGTGCCAAACCATGGGAACAGTATTTCAAGTATGCGTTAGTAGATGGTGCATGGTCTTTGTGCCAAGCTGGTCTTACCTCTGGAGTTTAAAAATGTAATAGATACGAGAAGTGGTTTTTATTGACTACAGATCTACCATTTAAACACTTAATGCTTTATATCCCAGTATTAACGGCACTTCGAACAAATGCTTTCTTCTTGATATTTTTTTGAAAAATGACATTTTTGAGACTGTGGTTGTGAACAGAATACAAGCTGATTCATGCAGTGAACAAAATAGTAATCAGCCACTGTTCACAATGCTTTTTATTCATACAAATAGCGTGGTACCGTTTTCTCGCCGGAGGTTCACCCTCCGACAGCTGCCCACGTTTATGTTACATTAGTTGTTGAAAAGAAAACCAACAACTATTGTAAACAATAATAAATGTAATATAAACATGAACAGATGCGTGTAGATGAACCTGTCAGTTCCAAACCAGTAACAGGGCCATTTCTGTAAATAAACTGCTTGCTGTTTTCTTCTTTGCAAGAATCAACTTGTTTGCTCTTACAACCGATCAGTTTCTTGGTATGGTATTTATAAAATTATTAATGAAATATTTATTTCTAATTTGCCTCTTTTTTGCAACTATACGGAAAACAGCTGAAACGTCCCCTTAGAAAAATTATGAATGACTGTGCAGGTAAACTTCTACATTATTTGATTTTCAAACAGCTGAGCAAAACTCAACGTACTCAAACAGTTTTCTCTTTACTTATTCTGATCATCACTAAACTGACACACAATATTTTTAGCCCAGCGGAATCTGACTTTCAGTAATCCCTACAAAAGAATGGCTGCGGCTAACAATAACCTGTACCTTTCATGAATCACTTACCTCACAAAAATCTTCGTTACTCGAAATCTGCAATACAGCGAGCGCCAATACTGCCACCTAAACAAACAATTCTAACTACTGAAGGCACTAACTACTGATAGGCATAGTTACGAAATGGAAGATTTTGATAGAGAACAAACAATGTATTTACCTTAATAATCTTCAAAAGTCATTTTATATATATATATATATATATATATATATATATATATATATATATATATATATATATATATAGGGTGAGTCACCTAACGTTACCGTTGGATATGTTTCGTAAACCACATCAAATACTGACGAACCGATTTCCAAAGACCGAACGTGAGGAGAGTGGCTACGGTAATTGGTTAATACAATCCATACAAAAATGCACAGAAGTATGTTTTTTAACACAAACCTACGTTTTTTTAAATGGAACCCCGTTAGCTTTGTTAGCACATCTGAACATATAAACAAATACGTAATCAGTGCCGTTTGTTGCATTGTAAAATGTTAATTACATCCGGAGATATTGTAACCTAAAGTTGACGCTTGAGTACCACTCCTCCGCTGTCCGATCGTGTGTATCGGAGAGCACCGAATTACGTAGGGATCCAAAGGGAACGGTGATGGACCTTAGGTACAGAAGAGACTGGAACAGCACATTACGTCCACATGCTAACACCTTTTTATTGGTCTTTTTCACTGACGCACAAGTACATTACCATGAGGGGTGAGGTACACGTTCGACGGGCGTTTCATAGGACGTGGAGAACGCATAAATTTGAAAAACATACTTCCGTTCATTTTTTTTATGGTTTGTGTTAACCAATTACACTGGCCCCTCTCCTCACGTTCGGTCTGTGGAATCGATTCGTCAGTATTTGATGTGGTTTACGAAATATATCCAGCGGTAATGTTAGGTGACTCACCCTATATATATATATATATATATATATATATATAAATTCATGGCATCCATCTTTACAAATTTCCTTTTTCTGGCGGACACACGTCCAGATCGTCCGCTTATAGTGACCTCTGAAAACTCTGGCATTTCTCTCTCCACATCCACCAATGCTGGCGGCTCTCCTCCAACTGCGCAACGCTATGCGCTGTTCCTATCGAACTGCCCAACACTACAATAGTGAATATTCCAACAATGCCAACCAGCCACAGACTGCACACAGCACAGTCAGTGATTTTCATACAGAGCGCTACGTGGCGTTACCAACATAAAAACCTAAACAGCCTGCTTACACAGTAAACTTCACTAGTCACAGGATACACACTCAAATTTTTGCAAAGGATTTGACACCTAGAGCGTTATTCATTTCCACTCCTCAAATATCAATGTGGTCAATGTATGACAAGCAGCACGATGGTCCTAGAATGGCGGCAGTCGGAAAGTTGGCCACACTTTCTCTATACAGTTTTTCTATGAACCCCTCGTTGGTCCTGGTCCGTCCCCAGGCCTGTACAGCCCTCAAGAGACTGTCAGGTTTATTGAGGACGGAACAGTTAAGCCCCCCCACCTCGGCAAGGTCTGGGGTCCATAGGGGGGGACCAGTAAGCCACCCAAAATCCAAGAGCCTACATCCCTACCCTATGCTCAAGGCATGTGTAGAGACGTATGCTCTTTGGACCGTTTGCAGTTTACTGGCGACCAAATGCCAAACTCTAACTAAATTGTACAAATACATGTTGAGGGCAACAGAAATTTGTTGGCTATCAAACAACTGAATCTACAAACAGAAACTTGATGAAGGATAAGTGTTTAATACCTTTGGGATGAAGTGTGTGTGTCTTTCTGTGCCTCCCATTCTAATAATAGAAGAACTGTGAAGCTTGGAAATATCTGCAATACAGTATTCACAGGATGGAATTTCTCGCTAAGGCCGATGAATCGCAGATAAGCGACACTATCAAGATGTGAAATGCAAAATGGAACGACAGCATCTAAAACGACGAAATCATTAGCAAGGCATTTGGTCTTTTACTTTTATGACCTCTTACACGTTCAGAAGGATGTAGGTTGCAGTAGGTACTGGGAGATGAAGAAGCTTGTACGGGGTAGTGTAGCATGGAGAGCTGCATCAAACCAGTCTCTGGACTGAAGACCACAACAACAACACACGTATTTAAAATTCTCTCTTCGTTGTACAATGTTGGCACTTATCGACAGTCGCATCAAGGGGCAATCGCTTATCTCGGAAGCTCTGGGGGGCTCTCTGGTACGATGGTCGGCGGCGAGAGAGGTGGTTGTCAACTGGAGTGGGGCAAGCCGGAAGCAGTGGCTGGTAGGTCGGGGGAACTGACCGGGGCCAATGGCGTACTTAGAGCCATGCTCAAATAGTGTTATTGCAGAAGTGTCAGTGCTTGATCGGAAAACGTGATAGCTGCTTTTGTGGTGACGTAAGCACGTACGAAACCGACTTCTGAATTAAGGAAGGTTAAAGAAACCAGTGTCCAAGTACTACGTATATGCGGGCACGGTCTGTGCCGATGAACGCCATAGGAGGTTGCTTCTGTAAAAGGAAAACACACTGTATACACGTCCTGTGCTGCTCAATTACTGGACAGGATAGTGACAGCGGTATTGGCATGCTGCAACAGAAGGGGAGCATCATTCTGCATTCATTACAGATTTCTGTGTTTCTGTAAAGGGTGTTCACCTACGAGGTTCCAACCTGGATCGAAAGACCAGGGGGTTCCACGATTATGATTTGTTCAGGCACAAATCAAGATGATTGTTCTATGGTTTTATAAAAATAATAATTTTGTATTTCGTATTTGTTGTTTTTAAAGATTCTTGTCTTAACATCCTGTTGTCTTTGATTATCAGAAACTGTATTACGGAAGTTTTGATAAGATTTTGCTGTAGTGGTTTTTAGTAGCTTTATGCTGTTAGCGATTCTTATATTAACCTGCAGTCGTTACGTTTTACTTCGTATGCTATTAATACTTGAGCTCACTATTGTGTAATTTGATAAATGAATTTGACCTTGTATTGTATACTCAATCAATCTTCCCCAAGAGAGACCACAACTCCCTGCTTCCATAACACTTTATTAGCAGAGTGCGGTTGATTGACTGAGGTATAATTATTGCAGTTACGGAAATATATTTATTTTTAGTATTATTGTTTGTTGAAAGCTGTTCGGTCGTTATGATTTCAGTATGTCTGCGGTGGGACTTGTTTACAACTGGTAAGTATTAAAGAAGGAATCTTCAAGCGGAAGGTACTGTTCGGGAACTGATGAAAGCAGTAAATCAAAATAGCCATGTGCCACCCAAATTTACGATTTCGGACATCAAGGAGGTAAGTCTTGCTGCCGGCACTATTTATGACGCATTTGAGAGAAACATTGAAGGTCTGCAAGGTTAAGGTGGTATTACTACCAATTAAATGCTGCGACTAAAGGCTCGTTTCAGTCACTGGTTAGACAGAATGAGTGATTTGGTCGGAGTAGAGATGACTCAGGCTTAGCAGTTGCAAGATTACAGCAATGCGATTCAGGAATAGTTCTAACGTAACAGCAATATTCAAGTGCCCTAGCTGCAGGGAGAAGGAAGTGGTGCGAAACGTCCTTGAAACCTTGTTTGATAAAGTACCCAGCACTTTACAGGAAACAGTCCTGGAGTGTGCTAAATTGTCATTGAGGTCAGTCGGGCGTGCTATTTCACATTTCAGTCTCAGGACAAGATGCAGGTTTGTCAAATTGATGATGTTGACGCGTTAAAAATTATGGCGGTTAAGGTGTAAGATATGTTGTGCGGCGAAGTAATGCGCACCATGAAAGTAAGTAATACTTGGGAACAATTTTGCGAGAATATTGTTAGGCTAATTCCACCTCGGGCCTTACAAGAATTAATTTTCCAGTGTTACGAACGTGAACAAGGCCTTGGTGAATGATTAGCAGAATATGTGGAACGGGTTAGAAAGAGTGTGGTAGCCTTTGCTCCCCTGTATACGGAGGAGCAGGTGGTAAAGCATATTTTAGGGGGATTAAACCCTGTAACTAAGCAATGTGCCATCTTTGTAGAATTCGGAAAGGATTGACATAATTAGAAGAAATCTTAAGACAGGTACAGGCCGTAGACTTTCTTCATACCCTGAGGGAGACACAGGGTAGACACGGAACAGCCAGTGTGAATCACAACAGACACTTGAAATGGTGCGGTATGGTAGCGCACGGAAGGTCTGACCAGAATAATCGACACTCGCTAGAATGGTGTTAAGGAGTGCGTAATTTGGGCTGCTGGCGCTGCGATAAGCAGCGATACATAAAGGTTGAGTGTGTTGAGACGCAATGGGAGCAGCTAGCATTATGACAATTTATTAACGGCCAGGGAAAGGCTATGAGTACGATCCGCGAAAAGACGGGTCAGTGGTTGCCGTTTTTAAGGGCCACCCTTAATGGTGAACTTACGTGTGGGTTGTTAGACAGTGTCATTTCGGTAGTTAATTATGATTGTTTTGTGAAATATAAGTATATATGTATATAAGTATAAATGGTGAAGGCTGTGACCAGAGTCCGGAGAATACTGAACGGCAAATAAAATAAATTTATGAGTGAATGCTTGTGTTAAGATTAAAAACAGTGTTGGAGAGTTGACTGGAGGGTGGACACGAACGTGACAGAAAATTTAGTTGCCAGTTGTATCCTCGGAGCCGACTGGATTGCTATGGAAGGATTAATTGTCGGTTGGTCTAGTGGCAAACTTTTATTTTAAATTTCGTCCCCAAAGAATGTGCTTATGCGCGGATGAACAGTACACCGTGTTTGCCTCACGCACGGCACAGAAGGGCAAAAAGCGTGGTCAAGGTAAGGTCGAACTATTGGAAGAACAATTGGCTCGCTTGGTTGAGGCATTAAGGAAGCAAATCAAAGGAGTTTGCGATGAGTTCTACTGCGATACGGATATCAACTGCATAACGGATGATGGTGGGTGGGGGGGGGGGGGGGAGTGGAGGATGGGGGATACAATGGAAACGTAGTCCCAAGTTGAAGTACGGGTACGGCGGATAGTAAGATTCTTGTAATGAAGTTGTCTAAATTGCTCATATTCAACGTGAAATTCTGGCGGTATGTGTCGCGTCCAGACATAGTGAAGTGGTTACAACAATTTCACCCAGGTTATGTTGGGTGGGTTATGTTAATAATGGGTATCATGCAGCTCTACACCGAGTCATAGCCATCTGGTCTTCATAATGAGGTCTGTCCGAATCTGTGCGGCAGCACAGTGCGCTGTTGTGGGATCCTAGCACTGCGCTGCGTCGGCGGTACTGGGGCAGCAGCAACTGCAGTCGTCGTCCGACATCTTCTCCTCGGCTGCCGTATTCGCAGCGGGCACCCCCTTCCCCCACGTACCACCAGGTAACTGGTGAGGAAGATCGGACAGCACTTATAGTCACCATCGTGAGAGCGTCTATGGTACCCTGTGCCACTGCTAGTTACTTCCTTTCCTGTTCCACTCGCAAAGAGAGTGGGCGAAAAACGACAGTCTGTTATGCCTCCGCATCAGCCCTCATTTCTTGTGTCTTATCTTCGTCGTCCTTAAGCCCAATGTATTTTGGCGGCAGTAGAATCGTTCGGCAGACAGCTTCAAATGACTATTCTCTAAATTTTCTCAATAGTGTTTCTTGAAATGAAAGCCGCTTTGTTACAAGGGATTCCCATTTGAGTTCCCGAAGCATCTCTGTAACACTTACGTGTTGTTCGAACCGACCGGTAACAAATCCAGCAGCCCTCCTATGAATTGGTTCCATGTCTCCTTCAATCCGACCTTGTACGGATCTTAAACATTCTAGCAGTACTCAAGAATAGATGGCATCAGCGTCCTATATGCGGTCTCATTTATATGTGAACCACACTTTCCCAGAATTCTCCCAGTAAATCGAAGTCGACCATTCGCCTTCCCTACCACAGTTTCCACATTCACGTTTCATATCATATCGTCTTGCAGCGTACGCCCAGATATTTAAACGACTTGACTGTGTCAAGCAGGACACTAGTAATAGAGGTAGGGGCGTAAATGTGGAAGCGTGTGGGTAATGTGGAAACGTCTAGTATCTGGCCTGCAGAGTGCTGCTGTAGTGGGGCAGCCAAAAATTGTTGCAACAGTTGCTATTTGTCACGGTAGAGGGTTAGAAGTCAGTTGAGCAAGAGACGCCGTGACAGTGATGAATTTACGTTCGCGCATTTTCTAAACCTTTTTCGAGGTAAGTTGTGCTATAATATTTATCTATATACTTTGTAGTTATCTTTCTTTACGTCTGATAGCTTATAAAGCGAGGTGCATACAAGGTTTTAGCAGTCGTTTGTCAACCTTAAATGGATAGCTGCTTAATGTAATCTACCGAAATTTAAAGTGGCCATTGTGTAGGTAATGTGGAAGCATACATACGTTGGCATTGTGGAAACGTTTCCACAATGCCACCATCAAATACATTACTTCTAATACGCTTTGCGTCTGTTCCTAAATGCCACGAAAGTTAACTGATCGGAAACCAAGAGCTTTTGTGAAGAAGTGGGATGCAAAAAACATGATTAAGGCTACAATAGCCTCAGGGGAAAGCAGGTGGGGCTAAGAAGAGCAGCAAAAGCTTTCAGTGTATCTCAGACGACATTTCAAAGGTTTGTGCATAGTGATATGTCACCTGAAGAACGTGTTTCTTTGAGACTTGGACGTAAGCTTGTACTACCTGATGCTATTGAGAAACAGTTGGTACAGTATCTCACTGAAATGGATAAAACAGAAGGTCAACTTCGTTGTCAAATACCTCATCAAATACGTGTGTGTCTCCACAAGATATCATGCCAGTCCCTCCTCTAAAGAGGACGGTTTCCAACAGAGGTCGTAAGCCAGTTTCATCAGCTGTTTTGACATCTTCGCCTTATAAAACACGCCTTGAAGACTCCTTACTGAAGGGTAAACAGAAGCTTCCTGAGGCACCTGCCGAAAGCAAGAAAAAACGTGAAGCTCCTCCTAGAAAACCGTCCAAAAAACGGCTTAAGTTATCTGAGGATTCAGGTGAAGAGCCCAATGCACCAACTGTCTCTTCAGATGAGTCACATTTGGATCTCGCAGTTGGGGAAGAAAAACCTACTGAAGAAGATGCAATTTGTATTTTTTGTGAAGGCGCATTTTCCATTCGTGGAGAATTGTGGATTAAGTGTGTAGTGTGTGAGGAGTGGAGTCACTCTTTGTGTGCCGGAAATGAAGGAGATATTTACATATGAGATTTTTGCAAGTGAACTTCGCTTATGAAGCATTTTTCTAATACAGCTACATTTAAAAATATTTTTGTATAATTTAAGTTTAATATAAAATAAAATAGTTTCTAACATTTTCAATAGTTTTCGTTTGAAGTAGTCAGTTTCCCACAATTTTAAGGCGTTCCCACATTTTCGCACTCCTTGAAAAATTAGTGAGTTGTTGTGCAAGCAGGAAACGTTTTTTAATTTTTAACATATTTAGTTTTTGTGTTTCATAATTTTAAATCATTGCTAAAACATTATGAATTAGCTTTGGCTGATTTTTGAAGCTGAAAGAGAAGTAATAATTTATTTTATACAGCAAAAACAAACTGGGTTTCCACATTTACACCCCTACTCATCCGCATTTACTTACATTGTTCCACATTGAGAGCTAGCTGCCATCCATCACACAACTAGAAATTTTGTCTAAGTCGTCTTGTATCTTCCTATAGTCAGTCAACTTCGGAACCTTACCTTAGATCACAGCATCAAAAGCAAACAACCGCAGATTGCTGCCCACCCTGTCCGCCAAATCATTTATGTATATACAGAACAGCAGCAATCTCATCACACTTACCTCGTCAGGGACAGCCCTAGTGGCTTTCGGCGGCATGAGGAGTGGGTGTCTGCTTGGCGGCGAGCTTCTACGACGCTTCTATGGCAATGGCGGGGGCAGGTGCCACTCTGCCTGCTCGGAGGTCGCGAGGAAACTCTGGATGCAGTTTCTGCAAGGCGTTTTCCTTCTGTGCAGCCAGTGTGGCTAAGAACGAAGTCCTCTCTACGCCATGATGGCTTGGAGGGCCGTAGTCGTTTCTCAGACGACGATGCGCATTGTGGTACGCATGTGGACGGTCTTCTGCTGTTGCTGCTGCATCTTCCCAGATCCGTGCTTCTGTACCCGCCCTCCCACTTGCGGCCGGTCCTCCCCACTATTGGTGGGACATTCCGGCCGCTAAGGGGAAAGGGGGGGGGGGTTGCTGCCTGCTGGTGTCGTCGTTTTCTCCTGCGTCTACGTGTCGTTTTCTGTGTGTCGGCTGCAAGCGCGGCCGTGTCATCGCGAGCTTCTGACTCATATCAGCACGTTGCGGCAGTCTGTGCCACAAGGTCCCCTCCCTGTTACCTGAAGCAATGGGGCTTAGGGTCGAGGTCCTGAGGGTGAGCTTCCGCCTTAACAGGGAAGCCTTGGTGGGATTCTCACGCTGATTTGGCATCGGCTTTGTCTTCCTAGCTGGTGTCTTGACGGTGTGGGCGACCACAGCGCTCTTTGAGGGTATGTGATCGGCCGTGCTCGCTGCTTGCAGCTCGATAGAAGTATTAGGGTCAGCAGACTCGATACCTATTTCGTGCTTACAGCAGCCGACCATATCATCTTACAGCACTGGCCGTGCTGTACCTCTGTAGTGGATGCACACAGGCAGAACAGGTGCACAATCTTCTTCTTCTTAAAAAGTAAACTCAGTTATCCGCTTTTTCTTTTGAAAGTAGTCTTCTATCAAATTTCAAGCGCTTTAATTTGTTGGAGCTGGTCTTCTTTTATTTTCCAGTTTATGCAATGAATGCACAGCCAAAAAATTTTTCATCGTGGGTTTAGGACAGTACAGAGTGACAGATCCACAGTGATTCGACTGCTGCCTTTTGCATCAATCTTCCTGATTATCCAAAAATAAATATTTTTAGAGCTTTTAAAAGTATTTAAAATATTGCATTTCACTCAAGAAATGTAAATGTATGAGGCTTGGAACTTAAATAGTGGCAACTATTTATTCACCAATGATACAAAAAAGTAATATCTTTGCACCTGTTACTGTCCTTCAAAGTAATCGCCAGTGTTGTGTAGAAACCGTTGCCAGCGATGTTGAAGGCGTAGTATACCGTTAGCAGATTCTGTTCTGTTGATGGTGCGAAAGTGGCGTAGGACCGCCGCTATTCACAATATACATAAATGGCCTTGTGGATAACATCGGAAGTTCAAAAATGGTTCAAATGGCTCTGAGCACTATGTGACTTAACTGCTGAGGTCATCAGTCCCCTAGAACTTGGAACTACTTAAACCTAACTAACCTAAGAACATCACACACATCCATGCCCAAGGCAGGATTCGAACCTGCGACCGTAGCGGTCGCGCGGTTCCAGACTGAAGCGCCTAGAACCGCTTGGCCACACCGGCCGGCACATTGGAAGTTCACTGAGGCTTTTGCGGATGATGCTGTAGTATATCGAGAGGTTGTAACAATGGAAAATTGTACTGAAATGCAGGAGGATCTGCAACGAATTGACGCATGGTGCATGGAATGGCAATTGAATCTCAATGTAGACAAGTATAATGTGCTGCGAATACATAGAAAGAAAGATCCTTTATCATTTAGCTACAATATAGCAGGTCAGCAACTGGGAGCAGTTAATTCCATAAATTATCTGGGAGTACGCATTAGGAGTGATTTAAAATGGAATGATCATATAAAGTTGATCGTCGGTAAAGCAGATTCCAGACTGAGATTCATTGGAAGAATCCTAAGGAAATGCAATCCGAAAACAAAGGAAGTAGCTTACAGTACACCTGTTCGCCCACTCCTTGAATATTGCTCAGCAGTGTGGCATCCATACCAGATAGAGTTGATAGAAGAGATAGAGAAGATCCAACGGAGAGCAGCGCGCTTCGGTACAGGATCATTTAGTAATCGCTAAAGCGTTACAGAGATGATAGATAAACTCCAGTGGAATACTTTTCAGGAGAGACGCTCAGTAGCTCTGTACGGGCTTTTGTTGAAGTTTCGAGAACATACCTTCACCGAGGAGACAAGCAGTATATTGATCCCTCCGACGTATATCTCGCGAAGAGACCATGAGGATAAAATCAGAGAGATTAGAGCCCACACAGAGGCATACCGACAATCTTTCTTTCCACGAACAATACGAGACTGGAATAGAAGGGAGAATCGATAGAGGTACTCAAAGTACCCTCCACCACACACCGCTTGCGGAGTATGGATGTAAATGTAGATGTAGAATGGAGCGGTCTAAAGTTATGGTGATTCTCGTGTACCACTGTGATGGTGTTACCCTAACGCATTACTTTCCTCCACTGCAGACCGTCAATGCACGGTATTACTGTTCGTTTTTGGAGCATCACCTGCGACCAGCTATGCGAAGAAGCGGTAACATTTTCTGCGCAACCCACCCATCATTTTGCACGACAATGTGCGGGCGCATACAGCGTAAGATGTGGCTGCTCTGTTCGGTCGATCGGACTGGGAAGTACTGTACCATCCACCATACTCCCCGGACTTAAGTCCTTGTGGCTTTGATTTGATTCTGAAGATGAAGGAACCAATTCGTGGCATTCGCTTCAGAGCTGTTCCAGAGATTCGCACCATCAACAGAACAGGCTCTGCTAGCGGTATACTACGCCTTCCACATCGCTGGCAACAGGTTCTACACACCGCTGGTGACTACTCTGAAAGACAGTAACAGGTGCAAACATGTAACTCTTTTGTATCGGTTGTGAATAAGTAGTTGCCACTATTTAAGTTCCAGCCCTCATATATTATCACTAGACAGATTTCAACACAAAATTCTTTGGCTCTGCAACACACACAGATCAGCTGAGATTACCACACACAACCCTTGGAACTTCCAACACACACAGATCAGTCGCAACAGACTGTAACGTAGCATGCAAATCTTGCAAACATTTGTCCTTTCTGTCACTGTCTCTGGGGATCTGCCGGTCAGGTAACAAGTCCAGCCAGCATTTTATGATGAATCAAAATTTTCTTGCATTCCGATTTGGAATTTACGCAAAAATCTCATTCTGTTGCATTCTTAAACGGGCTTCCTGTGGAAGTATTCTTTGATATTTGTAGGCTAACGGAGGGAAAGCTTAATAACTTCGTGCTGTGTTTTCCATGTTCTTCTTGTCGATTTCTTTTCTTCATGCCTTCATTCTTCTACCTGCTTAGTAGTCTGTCTTTCTCCAGTCGTTCTTACGAAGCATTCTGTTAAGCCATTGATTGGGATATAATAATATCATGAGGTCAGTATAATACTTGCCACAGTCACATTTAATCTTACGATTCGTAGTAAGTCCTTGTAAGTCTGTCGCACACTGTCCTGGCTGCTTCTTTAGTCTGGAATATTTAAACCCAGCAGCCACCATAAGGAATTACTCTTCATAGTATGTATACCAAGCGTGGATCAATTCTTCATAGATCACAAGTTCTGGCCGCGAAGGGGGGAACAATGTGCAGCACATCCTATTAACTGACACACCGGCCGTTGTGTAAAAAAAGAAAAATAATAAATAAATAAATAAATAAATAAAAAAATGACTGTTTAACTGTACTTGACATTGCTGCAGATAGATGAGCTTCAAACTGGGTCAGTTACTCAAGTCACTCTTCTTTGTCCTCTTGAAATGGGCGAAACGGAAGCACTAATGACGACTGCGTAAGCTGTGGCGCTAACGTAATTGGTGGTGTCAGGTGATGATTCCCATTCGCTGTCGTCTGCATTTGAGTGAAGCCCTTCATCATCTCACTAAGTTGCATCATTTGTGGCGTCTATAACTGAAGAAGCTGTGTTAGGTCAAGCTTTGGTGCCAAAGGTGCTTGCAATTGTGGCGGCGTTAACTGCGGGGCAGGCTAGCTTGCGGCGATGCGGTAGCCATGGCAAAGCAAAAATAGATAAAGCTAAATCAATATGTGGGAGCAAAACAAGAAAAATGAGAGAAAATGGCATGCACGGGTCTGAAGCAGATATATCGAAGAGCACTAATCGTAAAAGCGCAAGCAAAAATATCCAGAAAGCGATAAAAAAAGTA
This sequence comes from Schistocerca serialis cubense, assembly GCF_023864345.2. Classification (NCBI taxonomy): domain Eukaryota; kingdom Metazoa; phylum Arthropoda; class Insecta; order Orthoptera; family Acrididae; genus Schistocerca; species Schistocerca serialis. The sequence continues at coordinate 892,055,581 of NC_064640.1, forward strand.
GTTTCCAAGGGAAGCACAGTGATGTGTGCGTCTATGTACAATGAATACTTGCCAGTAGAGCTAGCTATCAACAGCTCGATCTAATGTTCGGTACCACCTAGCAGCACGGAACTAATCTCGAACTTGATGACTAGTGCCCACGTGGCCATCGCTTATAACACCGTCCTGGCAGTCTTCGTTAGTCGGCGGCCTGTATGTTCTTCATTGGTCAAGTCATCCTATTGGTGACAGTGCTCAAAGCACCACTCACAGCGCCCGCAGGAATTTTCATCGAGACACCAGCTCTGTCACTATCAATAAGCAACGATACTACACTCCTCCCCTCTAACCCCCTCTCCATTGTCGTGTAGTGACGACAACTGCAGCAACAGCGGGGCGGGAGGCTTGGACACTGGAAGCGATGAGAAGGCAGGAGCCGAAGTTGTGGCTGGTGCCGAGCACCTGTCCACGCCCCGGCATTCGCTTTGACGCCGTCCGGAACGGCAGCCGAGAAACGAGACGGAATGTGCGTCTCTGGATCCAGCGTTAGTGGAAGGTCTCCTGGTGGTCGAACCGATACGGCTTCTTGAATTGGTGCGTCGGCTTCCTGGCCGGCCGTGGAGTGGAGGGGACCAACGCCTGTGGACGTCTGCCGTCCACTAGGCGTGGGATGAGCTGTAGGGTCCAGGACCATAGGTTCATCGCCAGGTGCTGGCGATGCAATCTAGGTAGCCAGAGGGGATGCAGGCTGCATCATCCGGTCAGGCAATGAATCTGTGAACAAAGAGTCAGTGGCTGAATAACGCAATTTACAGGTGTGAATTCGATTCTGGTGCCGTCGCTGCAATCCGCCTGGATACTCTGTCAAAAACATGCAAGCAACTTTGCAAAGAAGCCGCGTCCCAGCACTTCCGATCGCTATATGATCTGAAAAAAATTGACTCGTTAGTTTGACTCATAGCAAGAGGGAGTGGAGCAGGCACCGGCCACCATGGTAGGCGCAGCAACCGAGCAACTGGAGCAAACTGCGGTGGCTCCATCCATGAAGGAACTCCACCAGTGATGCGCCGTTCCGGGGGGGAGGGGGAGGTGGGGGTTGGGTGGTTGTTTCGGGGAAGGAGACAAGACGGCGAGGTCATCGGTCGCATCGGATTAGGGAAGGACGGTGAAGGACGTCGGCCGTGCCCTTTGAAAGGAACCATCCCGGCATTTGCCTGGAGCGATTTAGGGAAATCAAGGAAAACCTAAATCAGGATGGCCGGACGCGGGATTGAACCGTCGTCCTCCCGAATGCGAGTCCAGTGTCTAACCACTGCGCCACCTCGCTCGGTGGAGGTGGGGGGATGGCAGGATTACAAGAAGAGCAGTAAAGCTTCGTCCCGCGTCTGGTGGTGCGCAGCTAATCCATCAGGTGCTTGTAAGTACTTCAAAATGGTTCAAATGGCTCTGAGCACTACGGGACTCAACATCTTAGGTCAAAAGTTACCTAGAACTTAGAACTACTTAAACCTAACTAACCTAAGGACATCACACAACACCCATGCCCGAGGCAGGATTCGAACCTACGACCGTAGCAGTCCCGCGGTTCCGGACTGCAGCGCCAGAACCGCACGGCCATCGCGGCCGGCGCTTGTAAGTGCGTCCGGAGGTATATACACTACTGGCCATTAAACTTTCTACACCAAGAAGAAATGCAGATGATAAACGGGTATTCATTGGACAAATATATTATACTAGAACTGACATGTGATTACATTTTCACGCAATTTGGGTGCATAGATCTGAGAAATCAGTGCCCAGAACAACCACCTCTGGCCGTAATAACGGCCTTGATACGCCGGGGCATTGAGTCAAACAGAGCTTGGATGGCGTGTACAGGTATAGCTGCCCATGCAGCTTCAACACGATACCACACTTCATCAAGAGTAGTGACTGGCGTCTTGTGACGAGCCAGTTGCTCGGCCACCATTGACCAGACGTTTTCAATTGGTGAGAGATCTGGAGAATGTGCTGGCCAGGGCAGCAGTCGAACATTTTCCGTATCCAGAAAGGCCCGTGTAGGACCTGTAACATGCGGTCGTGCATTATCCTGCTGAAAGTAGGGTTTGGCCGGAATCGAGTGAAGGGTAGAGCCACGGGTCGTAACACATCTGCAATGGAACGTCCACTATTCAAAGTACCGCCAATGCCAACAACAGGTGACCGAGACGTGTAACCAATGCACCCCATACAACCACGCCGAGTGATACGCCACTATGACGATTACGAATACACTCTTCCAATGTGCGTTCACCGCCATGTCGCCAAACACGGGTGCGACCATCATGATGCTGTAAACAGAACCGGGATTCATCCGAAAAAATGACGTTTTGCCATTCGTGCGCCGAGGTTCGTCGTTGAGTACACCATCGCTGGCGCTCCGGTCTGTGATGCAGCGTCAAAAAATGGCTCTGAGCACTATGGGACTTAACTACTGTGGTCATCAGTCCCCTAGAACTTAGAGGCAGGATTCGAACCTGCGACCGTAGCAGTCGCGCGGTTCCGGACTGCGCGATGCAGCGTCAAGAGTAACCGTAGTCGTGGTCTCCGAGCTTACAGTCCATGCTGTTGCAAACGTCGTCGAACTTTTCGTGCAGATGGTTGTCGTCTTGCAAACGTCCCTATCTGTTGACTCAGGGATCGAGACGTGGCTGCGCGATCCGTTACAGCCATGCGGATAATATGCCTGTCATCTCGACTGCTAGTGATACGAGGCCATTGAGATCCAGCACGGCGTTCCGTATTACCCTCCTGAACCCACCGAATCCATATTCTGCTAAGAGTCATTGGATCCCGACCAACGCGAGCAGCAATGTCGCGATACGATAAACCGCAATTGCGATAGGCTACAATCCCAACTTCATCGGAAACGTGATGGTACGCATTTCTTCTCCTTACACGACGCATCACGACAATGTTTGACCAGGCAACGCCGGTCATCTGCTGTTTGTGTATGAGAAATCAGCTGGAAACTTTCCTCATGTCAGCAAGTTGTAGGTGTCGCCACCGGCGCCAACCTGTTGTGAATACTCTGAAAAGCTAATCTCTTGCATATCACAGCATTTTCTTCCTGTCGGTTAAATTTCACGTCTGTAACACGTCGTCTTCGTGGTGTAGCAATTTTAATGACCAGTAGTGTACGTCGAGGCATCACCTCTGGCACTATCGGTAAGTTACGAGACTACGGATAATGTGGCACACGGTATCTTTCATGTATCGACGCTAGTGCTTCCTTCTTATGTTGAGTGATACTGCTCACCAACTGTTTCTAAAGAAATTGTATACCTACCACCGCAAGAATCTCGAACTTTGTTCCTCTCTAGTAGAGGAAGCAACTTCTAAAAAAGCTCTTTTCGTTATGGTATTACGATGTACCTTCGGCAGTAGTACTTGTTTTTGAAGACCTAAGTCATGGTAGAGACCGCCTACGACCCCCTACGATGATTTTTGTGGTCTCAACATAGAGGAGAAATCTTTATTTCTTAAATACGTAAGGCCATTTGGCGAAAATTATTCGTGGATGTTTTTTGAAGGTTGTAGGAACTTTAACGAGAAATAGCAACAAGAAATGGATTTGCTCTAGTATAGCCTGTGAAACGTCGATATTAATGGCAACTGTTTCCCAAAATTTCGGATCGATTTCGAGGTGAATGGATGCAGCAATTCTGGACGTGTGGGGTGTCGCATTGTCCTGCTGGAATTGCCCAAGTCCGTCGGACTGCACAGTGGACATGAGTGGATGCAGGTGAACAGAC